>NC_060185.1:99500851-99513351 GCF_021184085.1 Oncorhynchus gorbuscha | reverse complement strand
GAGAATAGGAGACTATAGTGGAGAGAATAGGAGACTATAGTGGTGAGAATAGGGAACTATAGTGGAGAGAATAGGGGTGGTGGTGAGAATAGGGGACTATAGTGGTGAGAATAGGGGACTATAGTGGAGAGAATAGGGGTGGTGGTGAGAATAGGGGACTATAGTGGTGAGAATAGGGGACTATAGTGGTGAGAATAGGGAACTATAGTGGAGAGAATAGGGGTGGTGGTGAGAATAGGGGACTATAGTGGTGAGAATAGGGGACTATAGTGGTGAGAATAGGGAACTATAGTGGTGAGAATAGGGAACTATAGTGGAGAGAATAGGGGTGGTGGTGAGAATAGGGGACTATAGTGGAGAGAATAGGGGACTATAGTGGAGAGAATAGGGGACTATAGTGGAGAGAATAGGGGACTATAGTGGAGAGAATAGGGGACTATAGTGGAGAGAATAGGTGTGGTGGTGAGAATAGGGGACTATAGTGGTGAGAATAGGGAACTATAGTGGTGAGAATAGGGAACTATAGTGGAGAGAATAGGGGTGGTGGTGAGAATAGGGGACTATAGTGGAGAGAATAGGGGACTATAGTGGAGAGAATAGGGGACTATAGTGGAGAGAATATGGGTGGTGGTGAGAATAGGGAACTATAGTGGAGAGAATAGGGGACTATAGTGGTGAGAATAGGAGACTATAGTGGAGAGAATAGGGGTGGTGGTGAGAATAGGGGACTATAGTGGGGGGAATAGGAGACTATAGTGGAGAGAATAGGGAACTATAGTGGAGAGAATAGGGGACTATAGTGGTGAGAATAGGAGACTATAGTGGAGAGAATAGGGGACTATAGTGGTGAGAATAGGGAACTATAGGGGTGAGAATAGGGAACTATAGGGGTGAGAATAGGGGACTATAGTGGTGAGAATAGGGAACTATAGTGGAGAGAATAGGGGACTATAGTGGTGAGAATAGGGGACTATAGTGGAGAGAATAGGGAACTATAGGGGTGAGAATAGGGGACTATAGTGGTGAGAATAGGGAACTATAGTGGAGAGAATAGGGGACTATAGTGGTGAGAATAGGGGACTATAGTGGAGAGAATAGGGAACTATAGTGGTGAGAATAGGGGACTATAGTGGAGAGAATAGGGGTGGTGGTGAGAATAGGGGACTATAGTGGTGAGAATAGGGGACTATAGTGGAGAGAATAGGGGACTATAGTGGTGAGAATAGGGGACTATAGTGGTGAGAATAGGGGACTATAGTGGTGAGAATAGGGGTGGTGGTGAGAATAGGGGAATATAGTGGAGAGAATAGGGGACTATAGTGGAGAGAATCGGGGACTAAAGTGGTGAGAATAGGGGACTATAGTGGAGAGAATAGGGAACTATAGTGGAGAGAATAGGGGACTATAGTGGAGAGAATAGGGGACTATAGTGGTGAGAATAGGGGACTATAGTGGAGAGAATAGGGGTGGTGGTGAGAATAGGGGACTATAGTGGTGAGAATAGGGGACTATAGTGGAGAGAATAGGGGACTATAGTGGTGAGAATAGGGGACTATAGTGGTGAGAATAGGGGACTATAGTGGTGAGAATAGGGGACTATAGTGGAGAGAATAGGGGTGGTGGTGAGAATAGGGGACTATAGTGGTGAGAATAGGGGACTATAGTGGAGAGAATAGGGGACTATAGTGGTGAGAATAGGGGACTATAGTGGTGAGAATAGGGGACTATAGTGGAGAGAATAGGGGACTATAGTGGTGAGAATAGGGGACTATAGGGGTGAGAATAGGGGACTATAGTGGTGAGAATAGGGAACTATAGTGGAGAGAATAGGGGTGGTGGTGAGAATAGGGGACTATAGTGGTGAGAATAGGGGACAATAGTGGAGAGAATAGGGGACTATAGTGGTGAGAATAGGGAACTATAGTGGAGAGAATAGGGGTGGTGGTGAGAATAGGGGACAATAGTGGAGAGAATAGGGGACTATAGTGGTGAGAATAGGGAACTATAGTGGAGAGAATAGGGGACTATAGTGGAGAGAATAGGGGACTATAGTGGAGAGAATAGGGGTGGTGGTGAGAATAGGGGTGGTGGTGAGAATAGGGGACTATAGGGGTGAGAATAGGGGACTATAGCGGAGAGAATAGGAGACTATAGTGGTGAGAATAGGGGTGGTGGTGAGAATAGGGGAATATAGTGGTGAGAATAGGGGACTATAGGGGTGAGAATAGGGGACTATAGCGGAGAGAATAGGGGTGGTGGTGAGAATAGGGGTGGTGGTGAGAATAGGGGACTATAGGGGTGAGAATAGGGGAATATAGTGGTGAGAATAGGGAACTATAGGGGTGAGAATAGGGGTGGTGGTGAGAATAGGGGACTATAGTGGAGAGAATAGGGGTGGTGGTGAGAATAGGGGACTATAGTGGAGAGAATAGGGGTGGTGGTGAGAATAGGGGACTATAGTGGAGAGAATAGGGGACTATAGTGGAGAAAATAAGGGTGGTGGGGAGAATAGGGAACTATAGTGGAGAGGATAAGGGTGGTGTTGAGAATAGGGAACTATAGGGGTGAGAATAGGGGACTATAGTGGAGAGAATAGGGAACTATAGTGGAGAGAATAGGGGACTATAGTGGTGAGAATAGGGGACTATAGTGGAGAGAATAGGGAACTATAGTGGTGAGAATAGGGAACTATAGTGGAGAGAATAGGGGACTATAGTGGAGAGAATAGGGGACTATAGTGGTGAGAATAGGAGACTATAGTGGTGAGAATAGGGGACTATAGTGGTGAGAATAGGGGACTATAGTGGAGAGAATAGGGGTGGTGGTGAGAATAGGGAACTATAGTGGTGAGAATAGGGAACTATAGTGGAGAGAATAGGGGACTATAGTGGGGGGAATAGGGGACTATAGTGGTGAGAATAGGGGACTATAGTGGTGAGAATAGGGAACTATAGTGGAGAGAATAGGGGTGGTGGTGAGAATAGGGGACTATAGTGGTGAGAATAGGGGACTATAGTGGTGAGAATAGGGAACTATAGTGGAGAGAATAGGGGTGGTGGTGAGAATAGGGGACTATAGTGGTGAGAATAGGGGACTATAGTGGTGAGAATAGGGGACTATAGTGGTGAGAATTGGGGACTATAGGGGTGAGCATTGAGAACTATTGTTGGCTAAAACAACCCTAACCTCTGGAGCACCTCTGGGGTGCAGGGCTACAATAACACCTACAGCTCAGAGAGAGAGTTATAGAGAGAGGGAGAGGGAAAGAGAAAGAGATAGAGATAGAGGAGATAGAGGGAGAGGGAAAGAAAAAGAGATAGAGGAGATAGAGATAGAGAGAGGGCGAAAGAGACAGACAGACAGACAGACAGACAGACAGACAGACAGACAGACAGACAGACAGACAGACAGACAGACAGACAGACAGACAGACAGACAGACAGACAGACAGACAGACAGACAGACAGACAGACAGACAGACAGACAGACAGAGAGAGAGACAGACAGACAGACAGAGAGAGAGAGAGAGAGACGAGACAGAGAGAGAGACAGACAGACAGAGAGAGAGACAGAGAGACAGAGAGACAGAGAGATGGAGGGGGAGAGAGAGAGAGAGAGAGAGAGAGAGAGAGAGAGAGAGAGAGAGAGAGAGAGAGAGAGAGAGAGAGAGAGAGAGAGAGAGAGAGAGAGAGAGAGAGAGAGAGAGAAAGAGAATGAACAGAGGGGAGATAGAGGCCTAGAATAACACCCACAGCTGAGGTCTGGTTTCTAGGATGATCAGATCAAGCAGAAATATGCGTACAAAAAACACCCTGCTAAAAGGCTCTATATGTCCTCTACTAGCTGGGACTGATGGGATTAATAGGTTCTCTACTAGCTGGGACTGATGGGATTAATACATCTCCTCTACTAGCTGGGACTGATGGGATTAATACATGTCCTCTACTAGCTGGGACTGATGGGATTAATAGGTTCTCTACTAGCTGGGACTGATGGGATTAATACATCTCCTCTACTAGCTGGGACTGATGGGATTAATACATCTCCTCTACTAGCTGGGACTGATGGGATTAATACATCTCCTCTACTAGCTGGGACTGATGGGATTAATACATCTCCTCTACTAGCTGGGACTGATGGGATTAATACATCTCCTCTACTAGCTGGGACTGATGGGATTAATACATCTCCTCTACTAGCTGGGACTGATGGGATTAATACATCTCCTCTACTAGCTGGGACTGATGGGATTAATACATCTCCTCTACTAGCTGGGACTGATGGGATTAATACATCTCCTCTACTAGCTGGGATTGATGGGATTAATACATCTCCTCTACTAGCTGGGACTGATGGGATTAATACATCTCCTCTACTAGCTGGGACTGATGGGATTAATACATCTCCTCTACTAGCTGGGACTGATGGGATTAATAGGTTCTCTACTAGCTGGGACTGATGGGATTAATACATCTCCTCTACTAGCTGGGACTGATGGGATTAATAGGTTCTCTACTAGCTGGGACTGATGGGATTAATACATCTCCTCTACTAGCTGGGATTGATGGGATTAATACATCTCCTCTACTAGCTGGGACTGATGGGATTAATACATCTCCTCTACTAGCTGGGACTGATGGGATTAATACATCTCCTCTACTAGCTGGGATTGATGGGATTAATACATCTCCTCTACTAGCTGGGACTGATGGGATTAATACATCTCCTCTACTAGCTGGGACTGATGGGATTAATACATCTCCTCTACTAGCTGGGACTGATGGGATTAATACATCTCCTCTACTAGCTGGGACTGATGGGATTAATACATCTCCTCTACTAGCTGGGACTGATGGGATTAATACATCTCCTCTACTAGCTGGGACTGATGGGATTAATAGGTTCTCTACTAGCTGGGACTGATGGGATTAATACATCTCCTCTACTAGCTGGGACTGATGGGATTAATAGGTTCTCTACTAGCTGGGACTGATGGGATTAATAGGTTCTCTACTAGCTGGGATTGATGGGATTAATACATCTCCTCTACTAGCTGGGACTGATGGGATTAATACATCTCCTCTACTAGCTGGGACTGATGGGATTAATACATCTCCTCTACTAGCTGGGACTGATGGGATTAATACATCTCCTCTACTAGCTGGGACTGATGGGATTAATACATCTCCTCTACTAGCTGGGACTGATGGGATTAATACATCTCCTCTACTAGCTGGGACTGATGGGATTAATACATCTCCTCTACTAGCTGGGATTGATGGGATTAATACATCTCCTCTACTAGCTGGGACTGATGGGATTAATACATCTCCTCTACTAGCTGGGACTGATGGGATTAATACATGTCCTCTACTAACAGGGACTGATGGGATTAATACATCTCCTCTACTAGCTGGGACTGATGGGATTAATACATCTCCTCTACTAGCTGGGATTGATGGGATTAATACATCTCCTCTACTAGCTGGGACTGATGGGATTAATACATCTCCTCTACTAGCTGGGATTGATGGGATTAATACATCTCCTCTACTAGCTGGGACTGATGGGATTAATACATCTCCTCTACTAGCTGGGACTGATGGGATTAATACATCTCCTCTACTAACTGGGACTGATGGGATTAATACATCTCCTCTACTAGCTGGGACTGATGGGATTAATAGGTTCTCTACTAGCTGGGACTGATGGGATTAATACATCTCCTCTACTAGCTGGGACTGATGGGATTAATACATCTCCTCTACTAGCTGGGACTGATGGGATTAATACATCTCCTCTACTAGCTGGGACTGATGGGATTAATACATCTCCTCTACTAGCTGGGACTGATGGAATTAATACATCTCCTCTACTAGCTGGGATTGATGGGATTAATACATCTCCTCTACTAGCTGGGACTGATGGGATTAATACATCTCCTCTACTAGCTGGGATTGATGGGATTAATACATCTCCTCTACTAGCTGGGACTGATGGGATTAATACATCTCCTCTACTAGCTGGGACTGATGGGATTAATACATCTCCTCTACTAGCTGGGACTGATGGGATTAATACATCTCCTCTACTAACTGGGACTGATGGGATTAATACATCTCCTCTACTAGCTGGGACTGATGGGATTAATACATGTCCTCTACTAACTGGGATTGATGGGATTAATAGGTTCTCTACTAGCTGGGACTGATGGGACTAATACATCTCCTCTACTAGCTGGGACTGATGGGATTAATACATCTCCTCTACTAGCTGGGACTGATGGGATTAATACATCTCCTCTACTAGCTGGGACTGATGGGATTAATACATCTCCTCTACTAGCTGGGATTGATGGGATTAATACCCATATTAATATTAATTAATATTAATACTCTCCGCCCTGGTTGTGAGGAGAGCTGGGCTGAGACTGTCCTCAGTGGACTGATGGGATTAATACCCATATGAATATTAATGGGCTAGGTCTGGGCTAGGTCCTGAGCTAGGTTGGGGCTAGGTCATGGCTAGGTCGGGGCTAGGTCAGGGCTAGGTCGGGGCTAGGTCGGGCTAGTTCTGGGCTAGGTCAGGGCTGAGGTCGGGGACTGAGGTCAGGGCTCTAGGTCCTGAGCTAGGTCTCGGGGACTAGGGATCGGGGCTGAGGTCATGGCTAGGTCGGGGCTAGGTCAGGGCTAGGTTAATACATCTCCTCTACTAGCTGGGACTGATGGGATTAATCAGGGCTAGGTCGCTGGGACTGATGGGATTAATACATCTGGGACTGAGGGATTAATACATCTCCTCTACTAACTGGGACTGATGGGATTAATACATCTTCTCTACTAGCTGGGACTGATGGGATTAATACATCTCCTCTACTAACTGGGGCTAGTTCTGGGCTAGGTCAGGGCTAGGTCGGGGCTAGGTCCTGGGCTAGGTCGGGGCTAGGTCGGGGCTAGTCCTGGGCTAGGTCCTGGGCTAGGTCAGGGCTAGGGCTAGGTCTGGGCTAGGTCCTGAGCTAGGTGGGGGCTAGGTCGGGGCTAGGTCGGGGCTAGTTCTGGGCTAGGTCAGGGCTAGGTCGGGGCTAGGTCAGGGCTAGGTCAGGGCTAGGTCAGGGCTAGGTCGGGGCTAGGTCAGGGCTAGGTCAGGGCTAGGTCAGGGCTAGGTCGGGGCTAGTTCTGGGCTAGGTCAGGGCTAGGTCAGGGCTATGTCGGGGCTAGGTCAGGGCTATGTCAGGGCTAGGTCAGGGCTAGGTCGGGGCTAGGTCTGGGCTAGGTCAGGGCTAGGTCAGGGCTAGGTCGGGGCTAGGTCAGGGCTAGTTCTGGGCTAGGTCAGGGCTAGGTCGGGGCTAGGTCAGGGCTAGGTCAGGGCTAGGTCATGGCTAGGTCGGGGCTAGTTCTGGGCTAGGTCAGGGCTAGGTCGGGGCTATGTCGGGGCTAGGTCAGGGCTATGTCATGGCTATGTCAGGGCTAGGTCGGGGCTAAGTCTGGGCTAGGTCAGGGCTTTGTCAGGGCTAGGTTGGGGCTATGTCGGGGCTAGGTCAGGGCTATGTCAGGGCTAGGTCTGGGCTAGGTCGGGGCTAGGTCTGGGCTAGGTCGGGGCTAGGTGTGGGCTATGTCCTGGGCTAGGTTGGGGCTAGGTCGGGGATAGTCCTGGGCTAGGTCCTGGGCTAGGTCGGGGCTAGGCCGGGGCTAGGCCTGGGATAGGTCTGGGCTAGGTCCTGAGCTAGGCCGGGGCTAGGTCGGGGCTAGGTCGGAGCTAGGTCAGGACTAGGTCAGGGCTATGTCTGGGCTATGTCGGGGCTAGGTCAGGGGCTAGGTCGGGGCTAGGTCTGGGCTAGGTCGGGGTTAGGTCGGGGCAAGATCTGGGCTAGGTCTGGGCTAGGTTGGGGCTAGATCAGGGCTAGGTTGGGGCTAGGTCAGGACTAGGTCAGAGCAAGACATTATATTTTTTCAAAATACTAACAACCCTGTTAAAAATCTGGGTTGTGGTTCTCGGTTATGGCCATACGGATCATGACTGAGAGTCGAGAAGTATCCTAGCCGGTCGGCAGGGAGGCTAGCGACTAAGAGCATTGGGCCAGTAACCGACAAGTCGCTGCTTCGAATCCCCGAGCTGACAAGGTAAAAAAATATGTCGATGTTCCCTTGAACAGGGCACGTAACCCTGCTAAATGCTAAAATGTTGGCTGAGATACGATGGTAGGGAGATTTGAATTTCAAATCGAGCTTCAATCAATCCTTACCGACCGGTTCGACTATAACTCAGGCTAACACTGACCTGTTCAACAGCAGAAGAATGAAAACATCTCAGAGTCCAGTATGTTCAGCTCAGGGCTAACTAATAAACACACAGTCCTCTATTTGGGTCAACTACCAGAGCCATATTACAATGTATGTTTAGCCCAGGGCTAACTAATAGACATATATGTTAGCTCCTAGCTGTATGTTAGCCCCTGTCTGTATGATAGCCCCTGTCTGTATGTTAGCCCCTAGCTGTATGTTAGCCCCTAGCTGTATGTTAGCCCCTAGCTGTATGTTAGCCCCTGTCTGTATGTTAACCCCTAGCTGTATGTTAGCCCTTGTCTGTATGTTAGCCCTTGTCTGTATATATATATATATGCCATTTAGCAGACGCTTTTATCCAAAGCGACTTACAGTCATGTGTGCATACATTCTACGTATGGGTGGTCCCGGGGATCGAACCCACTACCCTGGCGTTACAAGCGCCATGCTCTACCAACTGAGCTACTGAAGGACCATCCCTAGCTGTATGTTAGCCCTTGTCTGTATGTTAGCCCTTAGCTGTATGTTAGCCCTTGTCTGTATGTTAGCCCCTAGCTGTATGTTAGCCCCTAGCTGTATGTTAGCCCCTAGCTGTATGTTAGCCCCTGTCTGTATGTTAGCCCCTAGCTGTATGTTAGCCCCTAGCTGTATGTTAGCCCTTGTCTGTATGTTAGCCCCTAGCTGTATGTTAGCTCCTAGCTGTATGTTAGCCCCTAGCTGTATGTTAGCCCTTGTCTGTATGTTAGCCCCTAGCTGTATGTTAGCCCCTAGCTGTATGTTAGCCCTTGTCTGTATGTTAGCTCCTAGCTGTATGTTAGCCCCTAGCTGTATGTTAGCCCTTGTCTGTATGTTAGCCCCTAGCTGTATGTTAGCCCCTAGCTGTATGTTAGCCCTTGTCTGTATGTTAGCCCCTAGCTGTATGTTAGCCCCTAGCTGTATGTTAGCCCCTAGCTGTATGTTATGTTAGCCCTTGTCTTGTCTGTATGTTAGCCCCTAGCTGTATGTTAGCCCTTGTCTGTATGTTAGCCCCTAGCTGTATGTTAGCTGTATGTTAGCCCCTAGCTGTATGTTAGCCCCTAGCTGTATGTTAGCCCCTGTAGCTGCCCCTAGCTGTATGTTAGCTCCTGGAGTAATGAGTAAGAATGAAACCTGCGTGTTGAGGTATTATCTCTGGTCTTCATGAACAGCTTTTTGAACACCAGTCAATGATGATAAACTTTCACACAGCTTTACACTGAAACCTGCATATTCAGCTATACGGGCACATAACACAGGCTTAACAACAGGTATCTCTCGCCTTCAAACTGGAATCCTTGGTGGTGAAACTGCCACGTCCATTTGGGGATATTACAACAACAAAACAAAGAACTTAAAACAACAAACACCGTTTTTATTCCCCCCTCTGACATAATATGCACGGCCATGTTGTTTTACTGCGCCGCTAGAACGGTGCTCACGTCCATGCTCACGCGCTGTTTTCCCTCCACTGCAGATTCCATCTTTAAATGACCAGCGGTTCAACACCAATCAATGACGAATAACTTTCAGGCAGAGTACACTACACTACGACCTGCATGTTGAGCTACGGGAACATTCCCATACGGACTTTTCAACAGCAATCAATCATGAAAAATAACAACTTTCGCACTAAAACTATTGTTAAGTGTCATTTATCACGAAATGTCGTCTTGAGTCACTGACATTAAGATCTGTACTTATCTATTTCATAATTATTATTATGTTTCCTGGTCAGATATGATGCTTTTTAACAATATTTTCAAAAACATTCCCATTACCGTAACAGTTTTTCGAAGTCCAAAAAGTTATGAACAAAACAAATGTTAACATTGCTGCCCTAATGAAATCTAAAAATACTAATATTTCAAATTCAATTATACAATTATTATAAAATCAGATCAGACATTTTCCAATTTGCCGTTTCAGTAATGAGAAGGCCAAGTGGGGTAAAGGGGATGTTGGAGAATAAGAACCTCATTCTGAAGGCATATTAGCAAATAAATCAACATAACTTGTTCTTATCTATGGACTACTACATATAAAATAAACTAACTCGAGAATTTAACCGGGACGCATTTCGTTAATGAGAATTTACGGTGACAATGTTACAAAATTCTGGCGAAAAATTCCAAATGTATTTATAAAATGGCAACGTTTTTCTTTCAGATGCATCATGGGATTTGTTACTCAATTTGCCACAGACATTTTAAAACTGGTTTCATGAGAATCACCCAGCTAGGGACTAACACACACGGACCTCCAACTCGATCAACTAGAGCCATATTAGGAGACGAGTGATAGAATAATGAAATGAAACAAGGATGTTGAGCTATTCTCTCTGGTCTTCATGAACAGCTGTTCAACACTAATCAATAATGAATAACTGTCACACTGCTTGTTGAGTTACAGACACAGTCTCCATACAACACGGGGTGACTCCTGCTGGTTAACATAAACACACAGAAACCATATTCAACATCGATCAATGAGGAACAAGAATAAAGCTGATGACTCCAACCCTTATGTTCACCAGCAGACACCAGGTATTCTCTCTGGCCTTATTTACTTTTTAAAAAAAAGTCATATTTATTTAACTAGGCAAGTCAGTTAAGAACAAATTCTTAATGACAATAACGGACTATACACCGGCCAAACCCGGACGACGCTGGGCCAATTGCGCGCCACCCTAAGGAAACTCCCAATCACGGCCGGTTGTGATACAGCCTGGAATCTAACCAGAGTCTGTAGTGACGCCTCTAGCACTGAGATGTAGTGCCTTAGACCGCTGGGCCACTCGGGAGCCCAAATGACCAGCTGTTCATCACCAATCAATACTGCATTTTAACACAGGATAACAGAGACAGACTTACAGACACATTTACAATGCAAATACATATAAATACGGGTATATATATTTATATTATTTATATATTTTATATGTAAAACTAGATAACATGCATCCATCCATCCAGTCAGTTCATTTAATGAAACCTACTACTGGTAACCAGGCTGAGGGTTCCTCAGTCCCTAACCAGGCTGAGGGCCTAACCAGGCTGAGGGTTCCTCAGTCCCTAACCAGGCTGAGGGCCTAACCAGGCTGAGGGTTCCTCAGTCCCTAACCAGGCTGAGGGCCTAACCAGGCTGACGATTCCTCAGTCCCTAACCAGGCTGAGGGTTCCTCAGTCCCTAACCAGGCTGAGGGTTCCTCAGTCCCTAACCAGGCTGAGGGCCTAACCAGGCTGAGGGTTCCTCAGTCCCTAACCAGGCTGAGGGTTCCTCAGTCCCTAACCAGGCTGAGGGTTCCTCAGTCCCTAACCAGGCTGAGGTTTCCTCAGTCCCTAACCAGGCTGAGGGTTCCTCAGTCCCTAACCAGGCTGAGGGCCTAACCAGGCTGAGGGTTCCTCAGTCCCTAACCAGGCTGAGGGTTCCTCAGTCCCTAACCAGGCTGAGGTTTCCTCAGTCCCTAACCAGGCTGAGGGTTCCTCAGACCCTAACCAGGCTGAGGGTTCCGCAGTCCCTAACCAGGCTGAGGGTTCCTCAGTCCCTAACCAGGCTGAGGGTTCCTCAGTCCCTAAACAGGCTGAGGGTTCCTCAGTCCCTAACCAGGCTGAGGGTTCCTCAGACCCTAACCCCCTATTTATCTTGTGGCTGGTATGTTGGTACTCTAGGGGTCCCTCCCAAACTAAACCCTATTCCCTACATAGTGCACTACTTTTGGCCATTTGACCAGGGCCAATAGAGTTCTGGTCAGAAGCAGTGCACTAACTAAACCCTATTCCCTACATAGTGCACTACTTTTGGCCATTTGACCAGGGCACATAGAGTTCTGGTCAGAAGCAGTGCACTAACTAAACCCTATTCCCTACATAGTGCACTACTTTTGGCCATTTGACCAGGGCCAATAGAGTTCTGGTCAGAAGCAGTGCACTAACTAAACCGTATTCCCTACATAGTGCACTACTTTTGGCCATTTGACCAGGGCCCATAGAGTTCTGGTCAGAAGCAGTGCACTATGAAAGGTAATAGGGTTTCATTTGGACGCACCCTAAGACTCTCCCAAGTGACGGTGCGTTTTATAATGACACTAAACCGTCCTGTATCTAATGAATGTATCTTTCTCCACAGACCATCACATGCTGGTCCGGAGCCAAAGCTGTTTTTCCATTCATTCACAAGTAAGCAATCGTACTTTTAAAAGCG
>NC_060185.1:99478351-99498351 GCF_021184085.1 Oncorhynchus gorbuscha | reverse complement strand
TTTGGACAGACAAGCTGTCTTCATCAGGGTATAATAACAAACACTGCGGGGTCACTAGTTTATATCGTGTCAAAGGACACACACAGGTGTCTGTAATCATGTCCGTGTGTGGCCAGATATCATTGGTTCATTCTCAGATATAAAAATAACATACCATAAACATGAATAGATAACATACAATCTTAGATACAACTTAGGTACATAAGCCTACAAACAGCTTCAGATCAAAGTCTACGTTGAGACTGAAGGGAGCAAGAGTCCTTAATTAAAGTTCCAGGCAGCCTCTCATTTTACCAAAGATTGTCGAGGTCACCCCGTCTCCTAGGGAGGGTGATGTGTTCGATGCTGATATAACGTAGGGACGAAATCCAGCGGTTCAATTCCAAAAAGTGGACCGCAACTGGGTACGTCAAGTTTTTCCACCTAATGGTGCTACAATGCTCGGAGATTCGTACTTTTAATTCACGCTTTGTTTTACCCACATAGATACAAGACATCTGGAAATGGACAGGCTGTCACACCCTGATCTGTTTCACCTGTCTTTGTGCTTGTCTCCACCCCCCACCAGGTGTCTCCCATCTTCCCCATTATCCCCAGTGTATTTATACCTGTGTTCTCTGGTTGTCTGTTGCCAGTTAGTTTTGTTCATCAAGTCTACCAGTGTTTTCCCCCTTGCTCCTGTCTGTTTCTAGGCCCTGTTTTCTAGTTTTCCTGGTTTTGACCATTCTGCCTGCCCTGACCCTGAGACTGCTGTTCTGTACCTTGTGGACTCTGGTCTGGATTACTGAGACTGCCTGCCATTCTGTACCTTTTGGACTCTGGTCTGGATTACTGAGACTGCCTGCCCTGACCCTGAGACTGCCTGCCGTTCTGTACCTTATGGACTCTGGTCTGGATTACTGAGACTGCCTGCCATTCTGTACCTTATGGACTCTGGTCTGGATTACTGAGACTGCCTGCCCTGACCCTGATACTGCCTTCCGTTCTGTACCTTTAGGACTCTGGTCTGGATTACTGACCTCTGCCTGCCTTTGACCTGTCGTTTTTCCTGCCCCCTGTTCTAGTAATAAACTTTTGTTGCTTCAACACTGTCTGCATCTGGGTATTCCCTGAAAGGTGATACAGGCCTGCTATCAGCTTTATGTTAGAGTAAGATACAGGACATCTGGGTATTCCCTGAAACGTGATACAGGCCTGCTATCAGCTTTATGTTAGAGTAAGATACAGGACATCTGGTATTCCCTGAAACGTGATACAGGCCTGCTATCAGCTTTATGTTAGAGTAAGATACCGGACATCTGGTATTCCCTGAAACGTGATACAGGCCTGCTATCAGCTTTATGTTAGAGTAAGATACAGGACATCTGTAAATGAGAAACCTCTGTAGTAAAACACACACACAGACACACAGACATGCAGGCTTGCTCACAGAATAACACACAGACACACAGACATGCAGGCTTGCTCACAGACTAACACACAGACACACAGACATGCAGGCTTGCTCACAGACTAACACACAGACACACAGACATGCAAGCTTGCTCACAGACTAACACACAGACACACAGACATGCAGGCTTGCTCACAGACTAACACACAGACACACAGACATGCAGGCTTGCTCACAGACTAACACCTAGGCATGCAGTCTTGCTCACAGACTAACACACAGACATGCAGGCTTGCTCACAGACTAACACACATACATGCAGGCTTGCTCACAGACTAACACACATACATGCAGGCTTGCTCACAAACTAACACACAGACATGCAGGCAGTGATGTAACGTACTGAAGTAGTTTTTGGGGGGTTTCTGTAGTTTACTATTTATATTGTGGACAACTTTTACTTTTACTTCACTACATTCCTGAAGAAAATGATGTGCTTTTTACTCCTTACATTTTCCCTGACAACCAAATGTACCTGTTACATTTTGAATGCTTAGCAGGACAGGAAAATGATCCAATTCACACACTTATCAAGAGAACATCCTGGTCCTCCCTACTGCCTCTGATCTGGCAGACTCACTAAACACATGCTTCGTTTGTAAATGGTGTCTGAGTTGGAGCGTAACACCGGCTATCAGTAAATAAATAAAAAACTAGAAAATGTGGCCATTTGCTTAACATAAGGAATTTGAAATTATTTATAATAATTGTTATTATGAGACTGTGGTGTGTTATTATGAGACTGTGGTGTTATTAGGAGACTGTGGTGTTATTAGGAGACGAGACTGTGGTGTTATTAGGAGACTGTGGTGTTAGACTGTGGTGTTATTATGAGACTGTGGTGTTATTAGGAGACTGTGGTGTTATTATGAGACTGTGGTGTTATTATGAGACTGTGGTGTTATTATGAGACTGTGGTGTTATTATGAGACTGTGGTGTTATTAGGAGACTGTGGTGTTATTATGAGAGAGTTTTTTAAATTGTATTTTTGATTTCACCTCTATTTAACCAGGTAGGCCAGTTGAGAACAAGTTCTCATTTACATCTGCGACCTGCCAAGATGAGGCAAAGCAGTTCGACACAAACAACAACACAGAGGTACATAAACAAATGTACAGTCAATAACACAATAGAAAAATTAGAATTGCACTATAAAGGGAATAGGAGGCTGTTTTGGACACAGAAAATATCCAGTCCCCTGCAGTATGAGAGGAACCACAGACACAGTCCCCTGCAGTATGAGAGGAACCACAGACACAGACCCCTGCAGTATGAGAGGAACCACAGACACAGACCCCTGCAGTATGAGATGAACCACAAACACAGTCCCCTGCAGTATGAGAGGAACCACAGACACAGACACAGTCCCCTGCAGTATGAGAGGAACCACAGACACAGACCCCTGCAGTATGAGATGAACCACAGACACAGTCCCCTGCAGTATGAGAGGAACCACAGACACAGACACAGTCCCCTGCAGTATGAGAGGAACCACAGACACAGACCCCTGCAGTATGAGAGGAACCACAGACACAGACCCCTGCAGTATGACAGGAACCACAGACACAGTCCCCTGCAGTATGAGAGGAACCACAGACACAGTCCCCTGCAGTATGAGAGGAACCACAGACACAGACCCCTGCAGTATGAGAGGAACCACAGACACAGTCCCCTGCAGTATGACAGGAACCACAGACACAGTCCCCTGCAGTATGAGAGGAACCACAGACACAGACCCCTGCAGTATGAGAGGAACCACAGACACAGACCCCTGCAGTATGAGAGGAACCACAGACACAGACCCCTGCAGTATGAGAGGAACCACAGACACAAATCAGGAAAAGTCCAACTGAGAACAATAAGCAATTACTTTACTTTCACACCCTGATTCGGAGAAGCAGACTCCACAGAAAACAGAAAGTTGAGAACCAAACAGACAGTCCATTCGGCTTCACACGATGGCTGTGAAGTTTAGCTTCAACCAAGGACTTAGAGCTCATTGTAAATATAAACGTCCTTGGTTATTGAAAGGTGCACTTCATGTAGCTAGTTACCTCATAGTTAGACAAGTGTGTTTATGCCAAATGCCACCCTATCCCATATAAAGTGCAATGGGCTCTGGTCCAAAGCAGTATTTTATTTGATTTACATCACCTTTATTTAACAGAACACTACGAAGGGAATAGGACCAGCGTGTTGATGTGGCAACACGTCTTCCTCAGTCTCTCCCTGTAGCCAGCTAGCAGCACCACAGTGACCCTCAGTCTCTCCCTGTAGCCAGCTAGCAGCACTCTCCCTGTAGCCAGCTAGCAGCACCACAGTGACCCTCAGTCTCTCCCTGTAGCCAGCTAGCAGCACCACAGTGACCCTCAGTCTCTCCCTGTAGCCAGCTAGCAGCACCACAGTGACCCTCAGTCTCTCCCTGTAGCCAGCTAGCAGCACCACAGTGACCCTCAGTCTCTCCCTGGAGCCAGCTAGCAGCACATCTTCCTCAGTCTCTCCCTGTAGCCAGCTAGCAGCACCACAGTGACCCCCAGTCTCTCCCTGGAGCCAGCTAGCAGCACCACAGTGACCCTCAGTCTCTCCCTGTAGCCAGCTAGCAGCACATCTTCCTCAGTCTCTCCCTGTAGCCAGCTAGCAGCACCACAGTGACCCTCAGTCTCTCCCTGTAGCCAGCTAGCAGCACATCTTCCTCAGTCTCTCCCTGTAGCCAGCTAGCAGCACCACAGTGACCCTCAGTCTCTCCCTGACCCTCAGTCTCTCCCTGGAGCCAGCTAGCAGCACATCTTCCTCAGTCTCTCCCTGTAGCCAGCTAGCAGCACATGACCCCCAGTCTTCCCTGGAGCCAGCTAGTCTCTCCCTGTAGCCAGCTAGCAGCACCACAGTGACCCCCAGTCTCTCCCTGGAGCCAGCTAGCAGCACATCTTCCTCAGTCTCTCCCTGTAGCCAGCTAGCAGCACCACAGTGACCCTCAGTCTCTCCCTGTAGCCAGCTAGCAGCACCACAGTAACCCTCAGTCTCTCCCTGTAGCCAGCTAGCAGCACCACAGTGACCCTCAGTCTCTCTCTGTAGCCAGCTAGCAGCACCACAGTGACCCTCAGTCTCTCCCTGGAGCCAGCTAGCAGCACCAGTGTCACTCAACCACATTGTGACTGAATGCAGGGCTAACAGACAGAGGTACAGACACACCCTTGGGTTCCCAGGGCTAACAGACAGAGGTACAGACACACCCTTGCGTTCCCAGGGCTAACAGACAGAGGTACAGACACACCCTTGGGTTCCCAGGGCTAACAGACAGAGGTACAGACACACCCTTGGGTTCCCAGGGCTAACAGACAGAGGTACAGACACACACACACTTGTTCATCTAGCTGTCTGTTGTCTGTCTGTGTCTGTAATACCTCGTCACAGGGCTAACACACTATAACAAACCACAACCAAAAACAACAAGGAAAACATCTGGTAGTTTGTTGGTTTCAACGATGCATGTTATTTCGGTTTACTGTGACTTCTTGAGTGAATCATAAGTCTGAGGTTTTAGGGGAAGACTCTGAGACATGAGGGACAGGCAATACTAACCATGCTAACAATACTAAATGACTTAAATGTAATGTAAATGTACTAACCATGGTAACAGTACTAACCATGGTAACAGTACTAACCATGCTAACAATACTAACCATGGTAACAATACTAACCATGGTAACAATACTAACCATGCTAACAATACTAACCATGGTAACAATACTAACCATGGAAACAATACTAACCATGCTAACAATACTAACAATGCTAACAATAGCATCTATCCCTAGCAGCAGTCTGGAGGTCTGATCTCTGATCCCCCTAGCAGCAGTCTGGAGGTCTAATCTCTGTACCCCCTAGCAGCAGTCTGGAGGTCTGATCTCTGTACCCCCTAGCAGCAGTCTGGAGGTCTGATCTCTGATCTCTGTACCCCCTAGCAGCAGTCTGGAGGTCTGATCTCTGTACCCCCTAACAGCAGTACCCCCTAGCAGCAGTCTGGAGGTCTGATCTCTGTACGCCCTAGCAGCAGTCTGGAGGTCTGATCTCTGATCTCTGTACCCCCTAACAGCAGTCTGGAGGTCTGATCTCTGATCTCTGTACCCCCTAGCAGCAGTCTGGAGGTCTGATCTCTGTACCCCCTAACAGCAGTCTGGAGGTCTAATCTCTGTACCCCCTAGCAGCAGTCTGGAGGTCTGATCTCTGTACCCACTAGCAGCAGTCTGGAGGTCTGATCTCTGTACCCCCTAACAGCAGTACCCCCTAGCAGCAGTCTGGAGGTCTGATCTCTGTACGCCCTAGCAGCAGTCTGGAGGTCTGATCTCTGTACCCCCTAACAGCAGTCTGGAGGTCTGATCTCTGATCTCTGTACGCCCTAGCAGCAGTCTGGAGGTCTAATCTCTGTACCCCCTAACAGCAGTCTGGAGGTCTGATTTTTATTTTTTAATTTTTAATTTTACCTTTATTTAACCCGGCAAGTCAGTTAAGAACACATTCTTATTTTCAATGACGGCCTGGGAACAGTGGGTTAACTGCCTGTTCAGGGATTTTTATTTTTATTTTACCTTTATTTAACCAGCAGAACGACAGATTTGTACCTTGTCAGCTCGGGGGTTTGAACTCGCAACCTTCTGGTTACTAGTCCAACGCTCTAACCACTAGGCTACTCTGATCTCTGTACCCCCTAGCAGCAGTCTGGAGGTCTGATCTCTGTACCCCCTAACAGCAGTCTGGAGGTCTGATCTCTGATCTCTGTACCCCCTAGCAGCAGTCTGATCTTTGTACCCCCTAGCAGCAGTCTGGAGGTCTGATCTCTGATCTCTGTACGCCCTAGCAGCAGTCTGGAGGTCTGATCTCTGATCTCTGTACGCCCTAGCAGCAGTCTGGAGGTCTGATCTCTGATCTCTGTACCCCCTAGCTGCAGTCTGGAGGTCTGATCTCTGATCTCTGTACGCCCTAGCAGCAGTCTGGAGGTCTGATCTCTGATCTCTGTGCGCCCTAGCAGCAGTCTGGAGGTCTGATCTCTGATCTCTGTACCCCCTAGCAGCAGTCTGGAGGTCTGATCTCTGATCTCTGTACCCCCTAACAGCAGTCTGGAGGTCTGATCTCGGATCTCTGTACGCCCTAGCAGCAGTCTGGAGGTCTGATCTCTGATCTCTGTACCCCCTAGCAGCAGTCTGGAGGTCTGATCTCGGATCTCTGTACGCCCTAGCAGCAGTCTGGAGGCACCACCCCTACTGTCCCGGTCCTGGCCATCCTGCACAGTGCTAACCATAACCCCCCCAGGGGCCGCTTAGTTAGCTAGCTAGAAGGCTGCAGGCCGAATCCCCAACCCTCCCTCCTGTCAGTGTGTTTGTGTGACCTCTGACCCTTGCAAGAGGAAACAGGACGTGGTTGAGAGGTGCATCCTCGCTGGGTGACTGGCAGGGGGATGTCAGGGATGTTACTCAGGGATACAACACACTTCCTCCCCAATGTGCACTGTGCTAACCCCCACAACAGCCCCCCAGGCCTGACCTGGTTATTTACAGCTACACCAACCCCCACAACAGCCCCCCAGGCCTGGCCTGGTTAGTTACAGCTACGCTAACCCCCACAACAGCCCCCCAGGCCTGGCCTGGTTATTTACAGCTACGCTAACCCCCACATCAGCCCCCCAGGCCTGGCCTGGTTATTTACAGCTACGCTAACCCCCACAACAGCCCCCCAGGCCTGACCTGGTTATTTACAGCTACGCTAATAATAATAATAATAATATATGCCATTTACCCTTTTATCCAAAGCGAACAGTCATGTGTGCATACATTCTACGTAGGGTGGTCCTTGAACCCACTACCCTGGCGTTACAAGCGCCATGCTCTACCAACTGAGCTACAGAAGGACCGCTAACCCCCACAACAGCCCCCAGGCCTGGCCTGGTTAGTTACAGCTACGCTAACCCCCACTACAGCCCCCCAGGCCTGACCTGGTTATTTACAGCTACGCTAACCCCCACTACAGCCCCCAGGCCTGACCTGGTTATTTACAGCTACGCTAACCCCCACTACAGCCCCCCAGGCCTGGCCTGGTTATTTACAGCTACGCTAACCCCACAACAGCCCCCCAGGCCTGACCTGGTTATTTACAGCTACGCTAACCCCCACAACAGCCCCCCAGGCCTGGCCTGGTTAGTTACAGCTACGCTAACCCCCACAACAGCCCCCCAGGCCTGGCCTGGTTAGTTACAGCTACATCCTCATCAACATCTACAACATTCAACTGTGTTTATGTGTTTGCTTTGATGAGGTAAGCTCTTAAATATTCCCTCATCCTACGGCCATACAGAGTCATGAACATGGAGGAAATCATTTTTTTTTCATGAATTGTCAGTTTGTCTGTCAAAAGTTCAAACTCCACTCTATTGTTTTTGGACGAGCTGCACACGACAAAAAGGCTGCGACATTGGGGATTTCTTTTTTTAAATGGACAATTACTGTCCACCATGTCAACAGATGACTCCCGTTGAAAACAATTGACTCAATTTGCAGGCACAAAATCTGTGTTGCAGTAGTCAAAAACGGGTCATCAGAAAACTATGTTGAGATCTGAACACCAGAGACATAAAATCAAATCAAATGTATTTATAAAGCCCTTCTTACATCAGCTGATGTCTCAAAGTGCTGTACAGAAACCCAGCCTAAAACCACAAACAGCAAGCAATGCAGGTGTAGAAGCACGGTGGCTAGGAAAAACTCCCTAGAAAGGCCAGAACCTAGGAAGAAACCTAGAGAGGAACCAGGGTATGAGAGGTGGCCAATCCTCTTCTGGCTGTGTCGGGTGGAGATTATGACAGAATATTGCCAAGATGTTCAAATGTTCATAGATGACCAGCATGGTCAAATAATAATAATCACAGTGGTTGTCGAGGGTGCAACAGGTCAGCACCTCAGGAGTAAATGTCAGTTGGCTTTTCATAGCCGATCATTGAGAGTATCTCTACCGCACCTGCTGACTCTAGAGAGTTGAAATCAGCAGGTCTGGGACAAGGTAGCACATCCGGTGAACAGGTCGTGGTTCCATAGCCGCAGGCAGAACAGTTGAAACTGGAGCAGCATCACGGCCAGGTGGACTGGGGACAGCAAGGAGTCATCATTGCTAGGTAGTCCCGAGGCATGGTCCTAGGGCTCAGGTCCTCAAAGAGAGAGAAAGAAAGAATTAGAGAGAGCATACTTAAATTCACACAGGACACCAGATAAGACAGGAGAAATACTTCAGACATAACAGACTGATCCTAGCCCCCCGACACATAAACTACTTCAGCATAAATACTGGAGGCTGAGACAGGAGGGGTTCGGAGACACTGAGGCCCCGTCCGACGATACCCCAGGACAGGGCCAAAGAGGCAGGATATAACCCCACCCACTTTGCCAAAGCACAGCCCCCACATAACTAGAGGGATATATTCAACCACCAACTTACAATCCTGAGACAAGGCCGAGTATAGACCACAAAGATCTCCGCCACGGCACAACCCAAGGGGGGGGGGGGGCAACCCAGACAGGAAGATCACATCAGTGACTCAACCCAAGGAGGAAGGATATAACCCCACCCACTTTGCCAAAGCACAGCCCCCACACCACTAGAGGGATATCTTCAACGACACAGTAGAAAAAAAAGTCTATATACAGTGTGTGCAAAGGCATGAGAGATAGTTGATGTTTAAAGTTGTGGAGGGAAATAAAAGTCTATATACAGTGTGTGCAAAGGCATGAGAGATAGTTGATGTCTCCAACTTCAGCGATTTTTGCAATTCGTTCAGTCACAGGCAGCAGAGAAATGGAAAGAAAGGCGACCAAATGAGGTGTTGGCTTTGGGGATGAACAGTGAGATATACCTGCTGGAACCATGTGCTATGGGTGGGTGTTGTTATCATGACCAGTGAACTGAGATAAGGCAGAGCTTTACCTAGCATAGACTTATAGATGACCTAGAGCCAGTGGGTCTGGCGACGAATGTGTAGCGAGTGCCAGCTGACTAGAGCATACAGGTTGCAGTGGTGGGTGGTATAAGGTGATTTGGTAACAAAACGGATTGCACTGTGATAGACTGCATCCAGTTTGCTGAGTAGAGTGTTGGAAGCTATTTTGTAGATGACATCGCCGAATTCGAGGATCGGTAGGATAGTCAGTTTTACTAGGGTAAGTTTAGGGTGAGTGAAGAAGGTTTGTTGCGGAATAGAAAGCCGACTCTAGATTTGATTTTTGATGTTTGATGTTTAATATGAGTCTGGAAGGAGAGTTTACAGTCTAGCCAGACACCTAGGTATTTGTAGTTGTCAACATATTCTAGGTCGGAACGGGTGGTGATGCTAGGTTGGCGGGCGGGTGAGGGCATCGAACAGTTGAAAAGCATGCATTTGATTTTACTAGCGTTTAAGAGCAGTTGGAGACCACGGAAGGAGTGTTGTATGGCATTGAAGCTCGTTTGGAGGTTAGTTAGCACAGTGTCCAAGGAAGGGCCAGAAGTATACAGAATGGTGTCATCTGCGTAGAGGTGGATCAGGGAATTGCCCGCAGCAAGAACGACATCATTGATGTATACAGAGAAAAGAGTCGGCCCGAGAATTTAACCCTGTGGTACCCCCATAGAGACTGCCAGAGGTCCGGACAACATGCCCTCCGATTTGACACACTGAACTCTGTCTGCAAAGTAGCTGGTGAACCAGGCGAGGCAGTCATTAGAAAAACCAATTGAGTCTGCCGATAAGAATACGGTGATTGACAGAGTCAAAAGCCTTGGCCAGGTCGATGAAGATGGCTGCACAGTACTGTCTTTTATTGATGGCGGTTATGATATCGTTTAGTACCTTGAGCGTGGCTGAGGTGCACCTGTGACTGGCTCGGAAGCCGGATTGCACAGCGGAGAAGATTCAAAATGGTCAGTGATCTGTTTATTAACTTGGCTTTCGAAGACTTCAGATAGGCAGGGACGGATGGATATAGGTCTGTAACAGTTTGGGTCTAGGGTGTCACCCCCTTTGAAGAGGGGGATGACCGCAGCAGCTTTCCAATCTTTAGGGATCTCGGACGATACGAAAGAGAGGTTGAACAGGCTGGTAATTGGGTTTGCAACAATGGCGGCGAATAGTTTTAGAAGAAGAGGGTCCAGAATGTCTAGCCCAGCTAATTTGTACAGGTACAGGTTTTGCAGCTCTTTTTATATTTTAGTTCAGTATATAGTAAGTTATATCAGTTCGGTGGTTAACTGATTTAGGGTAGGTGGAGGGAGTCTTCAAGGGCATCTAGGAATCTTTGGGTTGTTCGAGATTTTATAGCACGACTTTTGATGATCCTTGGTTGGGGTCTGAGCAGATTATTTGTTCCGATTGCAAATGTAATAAAATGGTGGTCCGATAGTCCAGGATTATGAGGAAAAACATTAAGATCCACAACATTTATTCCACGGGACAAAACTAGGTCCAGAGTATGACTGTGGCAGTGAGTAGGTCCGGTGGCATCCTCCGGACCTACCTCGATCGAGGCACAGACACGTTCTCAATGGGGATATCTGAGCTGAATACACTGACTGTGCTAGTAGCAAACTCCACTATGCTGCCAGGCTGGCTAACAGCCTGCTGCCTGGCATGCACCCTATCTCATTGTGGAGCTAGAGGAGTTAGAGCCCTGACTATGTTGGTCGATAAGATGAGAGCACCCCTCCAGCTAGGATGGAGCCCGGCACTCCTCAAGCAAGTCAGACTTGGTCCTGTTTGTGGGTGAGTCCCAATTATCTACAAATTCTATCTTTTGGGAGGGGCAGAAAATAGTTTTCAACCAGTGATTGAGTTGTGAAACTCTGCTGTAGAGCTCATCACTCCCCCTAACTGGGAGGGGGCCAGAGACAATTACTGCTATAGAGCTCATCACTCCCCCTAACTAGGAGGGGGCCAGAGACAATTACTCGATGCTGACACATCTTTCTAGCTGATTTACACACTGAAGATATGTTGGTGACATCTGACTGTTTCATCCTAACATTGTTGGTGCCGACGTGGATAACAATATCTCTATACTCTCTACACCCCCTGGTTAACAGTGAATGATCGCTGGATGGTTCGTTTTAAGTTTATTGTTACGGATAATGGAGTCGCCAATGACTAGGGTTTCCAATTTGTCAGAGCTAATGGTGGGAGGCTTCAGTGTCTCAGACCCCGTAACGGGAGGGGTAGAGACCAGAGAAGGCTCGGGCTCTGACTCCGACTCGATGCTTAATGGGGAGAACCGGTTGAAAGTTTCTGTCGGCTGAATGAGTGACACCGATTGAGCATACCTACAGCATTTCCCTCCAGAAGCCATTAGACAGTTGTCCGGCTGCGGGGACCGTGCGAGGGGATTTATACTACTATCTGTACTTACTGGTGGCACAGACGCTGTTTCATCCTTTCCTACACTGAAATGACCTTTGCCTAATGATTGCGTCTGAAGCTGGGCTTGCAGCACAGCTATCCTTGCCGTAAGGTGATCGTTCTCCTGTATATGAGTACAGCGACTGCAATTAGAAGGCATCATGTTAACGTTACTACTTAGCTTCGGCTGGTGAAGGTCCTGATGAACCATCCTGGGTTAAAAAGTTGAATGAATAAAGTCAAGCGAGGGGAAAAACTAAAAATATAAATTGTAATTAACAAGTAAAAAAATTAACATTGTCAGGTAGCAAAGTAAGGTTAGCAACAAAAACCACAACAGCACATAAATAAGTCTGCAAGTTTGTTACCGGAAATGACGATATGAAAAATCAGACATGAGAACTGAAGACCAGAGACATCAGACATGAGACCTGTAGAGAACTGAAGACCAGAGACATCAGACATGAGACCTGAAGAGAACTGAAGACCAGAGACATCAGACATGAGAACTGAAGACCAGAGACATCAGACATGAGACCTGTAGAGAACTGAAGACCAGAGACATCAGACATGAGACCTCTAGAGAACTGAAGACCAGAGACATCAGACATGAGACCTGAAGACCAGAGACATCAGACATGAGACCTGAAGACCAGAGACATCAGACATGAGACCTCTAGAAAACTGAAGACCAGAGACATCAGACATGAGAACTGAAGACCAGAGACATCAGACATGAGAACTATAGAGAACTGAAGACCAGAGACATCAGACATGAGAACTGAAGAACAGAGACATCAGACATGAGAACTGGAGACCAGAGACATCAGACATGAGAACTGGAGACCAGAGACATCAGACATGAGAACTGGAGACCAGAGACATCAGACATGAGAACTGGAGACCAGAGACATCAGACATGAGAACTGAAGACCAGAGACATCAGACATGAGAACTGAAGACCAGAGACATCAGACATGAGACCTCTAGAGAACTGAAGACCAGAGACATTAGAAATGAGAACTGGAGACCAGAGACATCAGACATGAGAACTGAAGACCAGAGACATCAGACATGAGACCTCTAGAGAACTGAAGACCAGAGACATTAGACATGATCATTTTCTTTAAAAAACAAGGACATTTCTAAGTGACACCAAACTTTTGAACGGCAGTGTACATATCCATATTCTCATTCACCCCTTTAGATTTGTGTTTATTTGTCACGACTTCTACCGAAGTCGTTGCCTCTCCTTGTTCGGGCGGTGCTCGGCGGTCGACGTCGACGGTCTTCTAGCCATCATTGATCCATTTTTAATTTTCCATTGGTTTTGTCTTGTCTTCCCACACACCTGTTTTCAATCCCATTCGTTTCCTGTTGTGTATTTAACCCTCTGTTTCCCCTCATGTCGTTGTCAGAGATTGTTAATTGTCAGTGTTGTGTTTATTGTATAGGTGCGCGACGGGTCCTCGTACCCATGTTTGTTTATATTAATTTCTTATCAGTGTTATGGAGCATGTTACTTGGACATTCATGAAAAGACTCCATTTTACACTCTGTTTGACTCTCCTGCGCCTGACTTCCCTGCCACCTATACACACAAAATATGAAGTCAGCAGCAGAGGACACTGCGCTCATGGAGGTGGAGGAACACGTCGGGGAACAAACGGAGGAGATTGACTGTTTGAGCGCCGTCATGGATCGCATTGTCTAGAATATGGACCGCTGGGAGAGACAGGGAGTTTCTCCAGCGCCTCCACCACCACAACCAGGATCTCCCTTGAACGCTTTTTCCCCTCCTGAACCGAACAAGATCCATTTATCCCTACCCACGGGATACAACGGAGATACTGCCGGCTGCCAGGGTTTCCTCCTTAAACTGAACTTGTATCTGGTCACGGTCTCCCCAGTACCATCTGACCATGAGAAGAGTTGCGCCCTCGTCTCATGCCTCACCGGGAAAGCCCTGGAGTGGGCCAGCGCTGTGTGTTGAGAGGAGGATGCGGCGTCGGACTATTTTGAGGAGGTCACCCGCCATTTCAGGACAGCATTTCCGGATAGTTTTCGACCACCCACCCGAAGGCAAAGCGACGGGTGAGCACCTCTATCATCTGAGGCAGGAGACTAGGAGTGCACAGGAGTTTGCTTTGAAGTTTAGGACCTTGGCTGCCGGCGCTGGATGGAGCGACAGGGCCCTGATCGACCATTACCGTTGTAGTCTACGCGAGAACGTCCGTCGGGAGCTGGCCTGTAGAGACACCACCCTCGCCTTCGACCAGCTGGTGGACATGTCCATCAGGCTGGACAACATGCTGGCTACTCGTGTACGTCTAGATCGGGGTCTGGTTGTTCCATCCTCCCGCACCCTCTCTCCCGAACCTATGGAATTGGGAGGGATGGTGCGCAGGGAGACCGGAGGGGGTTCCCACTGGAGCACCATCTATGGTCGCAGAGAGCACACTGCTGGTCGGTGCTGGGTTGGTTCCTCTGATAGAGAAGGCAGACAGGGCACTCTGGCATCACCCCAGGTGAGTAGGCACCGTTCTCATCCAGAGCCCTCTGTTGCACTAATGTTTGTCTCTGTCACTTTTACTGAGTTTTCCCTGCATTCCCAATATAAGGCGCTAGTAGATTCAGGCACGGCTGGGAATTTCATTAATAAAAACTTTAGCTCATAGTTTAGGGATCCCTATTGTTCTGTGGATATGCCTTTCCCTATTCATGCCTTAGATAGTAGACAATTAGGGTCAGGGTTTATCAGGGAGGTCACCACACCTTTGTGTATGATAACGCAGAAGATTAGTCTTTTCCTTATTGATTCTCCTGTGTATTCTGTGGTGCTAGGCCTACCCTGGTTAGCTTGTCATAACCCCACTGTTTCTTGGCCACAGAAGGCTCTCAAGGGGTGGTCGCGAGAATGCTCAGGTAGGTGTTTAGGGGTTTCCGTTGGTGCTACTACGGTGGAAAGTCCAGACCAGGTCTCCACCGTGCGCATTCCCCCCCGACTATGCCGATTTGAAAAAAGAAGGCAGACTCAATTACCACCCCATCGACGGGGGGGATTGTGCGATAGATCTCCTGGTAGACGCTTGCATATCCCAGGAGTCATGTGTATCCCCTGTCACAAGCGGAGACGGAGGCTATGGAGACATATGTGTCTGAATCCCTGTGTCAGGGGTACATTCGGCCATCCATTTTACCCGTCTTTTCGAGTTTCTTTTTGTGAAAAAGAAGGATGGCGGTTTACGCCCGTGCATTGATTATCGAGGTCTAAATAAAACTACTGTGAAATATAGTTACCCACTACCTCTGATAAATACGGTTATTAAGTCAATGCATGGGGCACGCTTCTTCACAAAATTGGATCTCAGGAGAGCGTACAATCTGGTGCGTATTCGGAAGGGTGATGAGTGGGAGACGCACCACCTCAGGTCATTATGAGTACCTTGTATCATGTATTGTATTCATGTATCTTGTATTCATCAACCATATGGGTTGATGAATGCTCCATCAGTCTTCCAATCATTTGTAGATGAGATCTTCAGGGAACTGCACAGCGGCAGGGTGTAGTGGTGTATATCATGATATTCTGATATACTGATATACTCCGCTACACGCGCCGAGCATGTGTCCCTGGTGCGCAGGGTGCTTGGTCGCCTGTTGGAGCATGATCTATATGTCAAGGCTGAGAAATGCTTGTTCTTCCAACAATCCATCTCCTTCCTAGGGCATCGGATTTCCACTTCAGGAGTGGAAATGGAGAGCAATCGCATTGCAGCCGTGGATAATTTGCCGACTCCAACCACGGTAAAGGAGGTGCAGCATTATTTAGCTTTTGCCAATTACTACCGGAGGTTTATCCGGGGTTTTGGTCAGGTTGCTGCTCCCATTACCTCACTGCTAAAGGGGGGGCGGTGCGCTTGCAGTGGTCGGCTGAGGCGAACAGGGGTTTTCGACACCTGAAGACTCTGTTTACCTCGGTGCCTGTGCTGGCTCATCCGGATCCCTCTTTGCCATTCATAGTGGAGGTGGACGCATCCGAAGCTGGGATAGGAGCAGTGCTCTCTCAGCGTTCGTACGCCATTGAAGCTTCGCCCCTGTGCTTTATTTTCGAAGAAGCTCAGCCCGGCAGAGCGAAACTATGATGTGGGGTACCGGGAGCTGTTAGCTGTCGTAAAAGCGTTGAAGGCGTGGAGGCATTGGCTTGAGGGGGCTAAACACCCTTTTCTCATCTGGACTGACCACCGCAATCTGGAGTACATCCGACAGGCGAAGAGACTGAATCCTCGCCAGGCAAGGTGGGCCATGTTTTTCACTCGTTTTATGTTTACTCTTTCTTACAGACCAGGCTCCCAGAACATCAAGGCAGACGCATTGTCTCGGCTGTATGACACAGAGGAGCGGTCCATGGATCCCACTCCCATACTCCCAGCTTCGTGTTTGGTGGCGCCAGTAGCTGAGCTGGAGCTGGACGCGGACATTGAGCGGGGGTCATGTGCAGAGCCCTCTCCCCCTGAGTGTCCAGCTGGTCGTCTGTACGTTCCGTCTGCTGTCCGCGACCGATTGATCTATTGAGCTCACACGTCACCCTCCTCTGGTAATCCTGGGATAGGCCGGACGATGCGCTGTCTTGATGGGAGGTACTGGTGGCCCACTTTATTAGCTAAGGATGTTTCCTCCTGCTCGGTGTGCGCCCAGTGCAAGGGTCCTAGACACCTGCCCAAAGGTAAGCTACAACCTTTACCCGTTCCTCAACGGCCGTGGTCTCACCTGTCGGCTGGATTTTTTTGACTGATCTTCCACCTTCACAGGGTTACACCACGATCCTGGTCGTTGTGGATCGGTTTTCTAAGTCCTGTCGTCTCCTCCCTTTGCCCAGTCTCCCTACGACCTTACAAACTGCAGAGGCCCTGTTTACACACATTTTCCGGCACTATGGGGTGCCTGAGGATATAGTGTCTGATCGGGGTCCCCAGTTCACATCAAGAGTCTGGAAGGCGTTCATGGAGTGTCTGGGGATCTCGGTTAGTCTTACCTCAGGTTTTCACCCTGAGAGTAATGAGCAGGTGGAGAGAGTTAACCAGGATGTGGGTAGGTTTCTGCAGTCTTGTTGCCAGGACCGGCGAAGTTCGTGCCCTGGGCAGAGATGGCCCAGAACTCGCTAAGTCACTCCTCCACTAACCTTACTCCTTTTCAATGTGTATTAGGGTATCAGCCGGTTCTGGCTCCTTGGCATCAGAGTCAGACCGAGGCTCCTGCAGTGGAGAATTGGTTTTGGCGTGCTGAGGAAACCTGGGAGGCAGCCCACGTCCACCTTCAGCGCACCATTAAAACACCTTACTAAAGGAGTACAGGATGTCATCAGCGTATATAGAAGGACACCTTCCTCTCATCACAGTCCAGGACACAACATGGAGGAGAGAGAGAAACAACCAGATGTTATCAGGTGAAGCAGTACTGGATCAATGTGTTTTAAATAATCACTTTAAGCTCCAATACTCCATGGGTCTCACGCTTAGGAAAAAAAAGAGTTCCAAAACAGTTCTTGAACCCTTTGAAGAACCCTTTTTGGTTCCAGGTAGAAACGTTTCGGGTTTCGTGTAAAACCTTTCGTGGGAGGGGTTCTACCTGGAACCCAAAAGGGTTCTCCAGTGGGGACAGCAGAAGGAGAGTGTCCACTGGAGTTTCTCTAAACCCTGAAGTGTAGTACTGCAGAGGATCCCACCTGGAGACGTGTCCAGGGCTGTGTGCCTGCAGAGTACTGGTCTCCCTCCCTCAGTCGTAGGGTCCAGGAACCGCTCTCAGGACTCAGCTTGACCCGGACCTGACTGTCAACCCTCTCCGACTCCACACCCAGATCCCACTTGGCCTTGCTGCCCAAGCCTAGCTAGAGGGAGGGAGGAATAGACATACCACAATACAATATCCTGTTATAGAATAAACACTGAAAGACTAGTGTCCTGTCCAGGGGGTGTACTGGTACATCAAGCTGTCTCACTACAGAAACAGGATATAGACTAGTGTCCTGTCCAGGGGGTGTACTGGTACATCAAGCTGTCTCACTACAGAAACAGGATATAGACTAGTGTCCTGTCCAGGGGGTGTACTGGTACTTCAAGCTGTCTCACTACAGAAACAGGATATAGACTAGTGTCCTGTCCAGGGGGTGTACTGGTACTTCAAGGTGCCACACTACAGAAACAGGATATAGACTAGTGTCCAGGGGGTGTACTGGTACATCAAGCTGTCACACTACAGAAACAGGAGATAGACTAGTGTCCTGTCCAGGGGGTGTCCTGTAAATCAAGCTGCCTCACACTACATAAACAGGAGATAGACTAGTGTCCTGTCCAGGGGGTGTACTGTACATCAGAAACAGGAGATAGACTAGTGTACTGTACATCAGAAACAGGTGATAGACGAGTGTCCTGTCCAGGGGGTGTCCTGTACGGAGATATGATTGGACAAGGCTACTTAACAACACAGGAACATTAGTAGTACTTATATTTACTGTGTACACACACACACACACACACACACACACACACACACACACACACACACACACACACACACACACACACACACACACACACACACACACACACACACACACACACACACACACACACACACACACACACACACACACACACACACACACACACACACACACACACAAATCTACCTCCCAGTAGTGTAATCCCTGAGGAGCCCCCAGCACATTGACAGACTGTAGGAACCTCTTAGGGTTGGGCTGATAAGGGACCATGCTATCACAGTCTACTGCTATGGTTCTGTCTCTGGATACATAGACACTGGGGTGGGCCGTGTCCATATCGAACGTTAACCGGGGCCTGAGGGGAGAAGGGTTACATAAAGGTCGCTTTCCAATTGGTCATTTTATTCTATTTAATTTTCCAGGGAGGTCAACATTGAGGCCCAGGTCTCTTTTTCCAGTGAGCCCTGAAGAGACATAGAAAATACACGCCTTAATGCTTTAAAAACAACAGTAGGACACACGCAGCTTTAAAAAAAAAACTAGGATACAACGTCTTGGAAACAACCGTAGGATAAAACGTCTTGTAAACAATCGTAGGATAAAACGTAAAACAACCGTAGGATAAAACGTCTTGTAAACAACTGTAGGATAAAACGTCTTGTAAACAACCGTAGGATAAAACGTCTTGGAAACAACTGTAGGATAAAACGTCTTGTAAACAACCGTAGGATACAGCTGTACAAACAACCGCAAGATATAGCAGTTTCCTGCTTTAAGTGACGCTGTACTTGGTTCCATGTTTAAGAAACTAAAAACAGTTCTCCCTAGAGTAATAAAGTACATGAAAGACAAGCCAGTCCTGAGATCGTGCTGGATAAATGCTGACTACACTGGCCACTCTTAGATGCTGAATACACTGGCCACTCTTAGATGCTGACTACACTGGCCACTCTTAGATGCTGACTACACTGGCCACTCTTAGATGCTGACTACACTGGCCACTCTTAGATGCTGACTACACTGGCCACTCTTAGATGCTGACTACACTGGCCACTCTTAGATGCTGACTACACTGGCCACTCTTAGATGCTGACTACACTGGCCACTCTTGGCAGTAACAAAGCTTCTCTTGAAAGAGCCAAACCTTGACACAGAAAATATAAAGGACTATCGGCCTATATCGAATCTTCCATTCCTCTAAAAAATGTTAGAAAAATCTGTTGTGCAGCAACTAACTGCCTTCCTGAAGGCAAACAATGTATACGAAATGCTTCAGTCTGGTTTTAGACCCCATCATAGCACTAAGACGGCACTTGTGAAGGTGGTAATGACCTTTTAATGGAGTCAGACTGAGGCCCGGCATCTGTCCTCGAGCTCCTAGACCTTAGTGTTGCATTTGATAATATCGATCACCACATTCTTTTGGAGAGATTGGAAACCCAAATTGGTCTAAATGGACAAGTTCTGGCCTCGTTTAGATCTTATCTGTCGGAAAGATATCAGTTTGTCTCTGTGGATGGTTTGTCCTCTGACCAATCAACTGTACATTTCGGTGTTCCTCAAGGTTCCGTTTTAGGACCACTATTGTTTTCACTATATAATTTTACCTCTTGGGGATGTCATTCGAAAACATAATGTT
>NC_060185.1:99470851-99473351 GCF_021184085.1 Oncorhynchus gorbuscha | reverse complement strand
TTCTGTCGACAATAATAAACACTTTGAATACCATACATTGGACTTCCCAACTGACATTTAATCCTGGTAAAAATTCCCTGTTTTAGGTAAATTAGGATCACCACTTTATTTTAAGAATGTGAAATGTCAGAATAATAGTAGAGAGAATTCTTTATTTAAGCATTTATTTATTTCATCACATTCCCAGTGGGTCAGAAGTTTACATACACAAAAATTAGTACAGACAGAGCCCGGACTTGAACCCGATCGAACATCTCTGTAGAGACCTGAAAATAGCTGTGCAGTGATGCTCCCCATCCAGCCTGACAGAGCTTGAGAGGATCTGCAGAGAAGAATGGGAGAATCTCCCCAAATACATGTGTGCCAAGCTTTTAGCGTCACACCCAAGAAGACTGGAGGCTGTAATCGCTTCCAAAGGTACTTCAACAGTAAAGGATCTTCCTTTCCATTAAATGTGATATTTCAGTTTTAAATTAACACATTTGACCCCAATTTTCTTTTGAATACATTTCAGAATAAGGCTGTAACAAAATGCAATCTCCATAGACAAACATTGGCAGAAGAATGGACTTACTGAAGAGCTCAGTGACTTTCAACGTGGCACTGTCATAGGATGCCAACATTCCAACAAGTCAGTTGGTCAAATTTCTGCCTTGCTAGAACTGCCCTGGTCAACTGTAAGTGCTGTTATTGTGAAGTATATATATTTGTCCGTTCATTCAAGTGTAGCGTAAACCATACAATCAATATAACAATTATATTTACCACAGAACTTTAAAGCGTATCAACTCTTACTAAGTCCTCAACTACAACTACCTACGTAAATTATCACAGTATACCTCACATCAAAACAAATGAAATACAAAAAGGTTGTAGTCAGTCAGACAATCCAATCCGCCAACAGATCTCCAGCAGAGAAAGGCCACGAAGAACGGAGAGGAGGAGTCCACGAAGAACGGAGAGGTGGAGTCCACGAAGAACGGAGAGGTGTAGTCCACGAAGAACGGAGAGGTGTAGTCCACGAAGAACGGAGAGGTGGAGTCCACGAAGAACGGAGAGGTGTAGTCCACGAAGAACGGAGAGGTGGAGTCCATGAAGAACGGAGAGGTGTAGTCTACGAAGAACGGAGAGGTGTAGTCCACGGACGCAAAGAGTGGATCCCATCCTGGGTAAACTCTCTTAGGCTACAAAACACACGTTTAACGGCAACAAAACAAACGGAATAGAGAAGCTTCCACGGAACTGAGGGTTGAACACATCCTCATTCACGTCTCCATCACCAAAACCACCGGCAACAAAACAAACGGAATTTTGAGGGTTGAACACATCCTCATTCACGTCTCCATCACCACCCCACTTTTGCGCAGCTGATGCTGGCAATTTAATTGGGAAAGCGGCCTATTGGAAGGAGAAGCACTGAGACGGTTCAGAAAAATTCAGGGCCGTCACAACGCCTTCTCTGGAGTGATGAATCACGCTCCACCATCTGGGTTTGGAGGATGCCAGGAGAACGCTACCTCCCCAATGCATAGTGCCAACTGTAAAGTTTGGTGGAGGAGGAATAATGGTCTGGGGCTGTTTTTCATGGTTCGGCCCCTTAGAGTCAGTGAAGGGACATCTTAACGCTACAGCATACAATGACATTCTAGACAATTCTGTGCTTCCAACTTTGTGGGAACAGTTTGGGGAAGGCCCTCTCCTGTTTCGGCATGACAATGCCCCCGTGCACAAAGCAAGATCCATACAGAAATGGTTTGTCGAGATTGGTGTGGAAGTACTTGACTGGCCTGCACAGAGCCCTGACCTCAACCCCATTGAACACCTTTGGGATGAATTGGAACGCCGACTGCGAGCCAGGCCTAATCGCCCCCAACATCAGTACCGACCTCACTAATGCTCTTGTGGCTGAATGGAAGCAAATCCCCGCAGCAATGTTCCAACATCTAGTGGAAAGCATTCCCATGTTCCAATGTTCATCTAGTGGAAAGCATTCCCAGAAGAGTGGAGGCTGTTATAGCTGTTCCAACATCTAGCAGCAATGTTCCAACATCTAGTGGAAAGCCTTCCCAGAAGAGTGGAGGCTGTTATAGCAGCAATGTTCCAACATCTAGTGGAAAGCCTTCCCAGAAGAGTGGAGGCTGTTATAGCAGCAATGTTCCAACATCTAGTGGAAAGCCTTCCCAGAAGAGTGGAGGCTGTTATAGCAGCAATGTTCCAACATCTAGTGGAAAGCCTTCCCAAAAGAGTGGAGGCTGTTATAGCAGCAATGTTCCAACATCTAGTGGAAAGCCTACCCAGAAGAGTGGAGGCTGTTATAGCAACAAAGGGGGGGACCAACTCCATATTAATGCCCATGATTTTAGAATGAGATGTTGGAAGAGCAGGTGTCCATATGCTGTTGGTCATGTAGTGTACAGACCTACTTGTATTTCTATAAACCCTGAAGAACTCTTCAATACCTCTACTGGTCCAGTCTGGTGCGTGGCAGTAGCAGCCTCAT
>NC_060185.1:99428351-99468351 GCF_021184085.1 Oncorhynchus gorbuscha | reverse complement strand
AACAGGCAGTTAACCCACTGTTCCTAGGCCGTCATTGAAAATAAGAATTTGTTCTTAACTGACTTGCCTGGTTAAATAAAGGTTTAAAAAAAAGATACAAAAAAAACACAACAAACCAAACCAACCCACCACAAACCAACCCACCACAAACCAACCCACCACAAACCAACCCACCACAAACCAATCCATCTCAAACCAATCCAACCCACCACAAACCAACCCACCACAAACCAACCCACCACAAACCAACCCACCACAAACCAATCCATCTCAAACCAATCCAACCCACCACAAACCAACCCACCACAAACCAACCCACCACAAACCAATCCATCTCAAACCAATCCAACCCAAACCAAACCAACCCACCACAAACCAACCCACCACAAACCAACCCACCACAAACCAATCCATCTCAAACCAATCCAACCCACCACAAACCAACCCACCACAAACCAACCCACCACAAACCAATCCATCTCAAACCAATCCAACCCACCACAAACCAACCCACCACAAACCAACCCACCACAAACCAACCCACCACAAACCAACCCACCACAAACCAATCCATCTCAAACCAAACCAACCCACCACAAACCAACCCACCACAAACAAACACACCACAAACCAAACCAACCCACCACAAACCAACCCACCACAAACCAATCCATCTCAAACCAAACCAACCCACCACAAACCAACCCACCACAAACAAACACACCAAACACCTCAAACCAAACCAACCCACCCCCACAAACCGCAAAAGACAACCCTCTCTTAAAATAACTAACTCACATTCTGGACATAACAGTCCGAGGTGGAGGCCCTAACCTTCTCCACCATGGTTGTCACCAGATAGTTGGTCTGGAAGTGTTTGGTGGTGAACTCCTTCCTACACTGGGGACAGGAAACCGGTGTCTGGGTACCCCTCCAGTTGGTACTGATACAGTGCTTACAGAAGTGATGCACCCCAGCATCACCGGCTCAGTAAAGAGGTCACAGCAGATGGCGCAGGTCAAGTCTTCTCTGAGACAGGACTGGCTCTTACTGTTGGGAGCTGCCGCAGACATGATGAGGACGCTCTGTTCATTTATATAATGAGAGGCACTTCAGTTCATAGACAGGCCACAGGTCGGATAATGCTTTTTTTGTGTTGATAAAACACAGACACGCCCCTTTATTCCTATCAGTACAGTAACTGCACGCCGAGCTACACTGATAGACTCTGTGATATCAACTGACAGTAGGCTAATAGTTTACCCCATTAGCTTTCTAAACTCGGCACCATCTATTGTGGAATTTGTCGAAATGCGAACTGTGTTTTCAGGCAGGCTACAATATAAACATCAGCCTTCAGAGAGAGGGCACCCAGCCAGCAAATGACATTAGTTCTATTACATAGCTAACCGGCATAGGGTGGGATAGGGGGGCTCACTAAAGAAAACATGCATTACTAGCTCGTTAGCTAGCTAGCATGAGTAGCTTCTAATCACATGTTCGCGTTCATAATAACTGGTCACAGTTCTCTGGATCATGACATAGTCAGCTGACAAGAACGTGAACAGTTCAGTTGGCTAGCTAGTTAGGGTTACAGCCTAAAAACAGTACAGTATGAAGAAACTGCTTCTCCAATAGAAATCTTTGATCACACTTGTGAGCAGAAATACGTCATCAGGTCGAACGGTCGTCTCGCACCAAACTGCACATGTGCAGGCCGTCAATGTAAAGGCACTCCTTCGATAGGTGTTGGAAAATGAAAACGTGTCAGTTTATCACTTTCACGAGGTTGGAGTAATAGCATGTTTATGGGTGGGATTTTTGAGTACTAGTAAGTCATTGTTATGGCTTGACCTGACCTGACCTGACCTATGACCTGACTTATGACCTGGAAACCCTGACTGTTGCTGTAATTCACAAGTGAGACGGTGTGTGGCAGCTAACTAGCATCTGGCGAAGAAAAAAAAAACATGTTAAAAAACGTTGCGTTAGTTTGCTAGTTAGTTAGCTAGTTAGTTAGCTAGTTAGTATGCTAGATAGTTAGCTAGTTAGTATGCTAGATAGTTAGATAGTTAGCTAGTTAGTTAGTTAGCTAGTTAGTATGCTAGATAGTTAGCTAGTTAGCTAGTTAGTTAGTTTGCTAGATAGTTAGGTAGCTAGTATGCTAGATAGTTAGCTAGTTAGTATGCTAGATATTTAGCTAGTTAGCTAGTTAGCTAGTTAGCTAGTTAGTATGCTAGATAGTTAGTTAGTTAGTTAGTTAGTTAGTTAGTTAGTTAGTTAGTTAGTTAGTTAGTTAGTTAGTTAGTTAGTTAGCTAGTTAGCTAGTTAGCTAGTTAGTATGCTAGATCGTTTGCCAGCTAACTATAACCACAGGGTTTCTAAACCCAGAGGTACATCTCGAGGCATCCGGGAAAGCTTTCAAAGCAGACCAAACCGACCAGGCCCAGGGTTTGGGGCTTGAGAAGGCAATGAGAGAAGTAAAACATTATTCCTTCTCTGTTCATTTTCTCCAAATCTAAAGGCACAACGTAGATTCAAGCCAATGTCTTAAGTAGTTAACCACTTAAATACTCTAATATTTATATTTTGAATATGCTTCACTGCTCCTATCCGACCACTGAGGTAATCCTTTCAAATATCTGTATATATTCTTAAAAACAAATAACAACGACTATATATATATCTCTCCACACACCGTCTCACGTCCCCATTCTCTCCTGTCCTAAATCATGTCCACATCTATACTTGGTTTCAGGGAAAAATCCACGGAGGAACGTTCCCCAATGCTGGCCATGGATCACTGGATCATTCACGTACCACTGTTTACTTTGTACTGACCAGATGGACCAATTACGGCAGCCTTTGTACTTTTGGGACGTGGCCAGAACATATTGTATTCTGTTCAGGGTTGCCATGTCTGCGATTTACCAGGAAAATTGGGATACTTTGAAATGTCGCAGGTGAAAATGTATTTCAGGTTTTTGGGCCTAATTCTAAATTGTACTAAATTGCAATATATATTTAACTGTGACCTGCAACTGCTGACTATCCGGCAGTGAGGCAGCCTGTTGTTGAATGTGTGAATAGTGGGGAGAGCCAGAGGGCTGTGTGTTGAGACTGAGCGCTGCAGCTGAGTCACATGCTGACACGAGCATTGCAAAATAAATTTTGAAGACTGGCAGGTCGGATAGGGAAGACTTGTTTGTGGAGAGGATGGTGCTGTTAATGGGATTGGAGAGGATGGTGCTGTTAATGGGATTGGAGAGGATGGTGCTGTTAATTGGATTGGAGAGGATGGTGCTGTTAATGGGATTGGAGAGGATGGTGCTGTTAATATGATTGGAGAGGATGGTGCTGTTAATGGGATTGGAGAGCATGGTGCTGTTAATGGGATTGGAGAGGATGTGTGGTGTCTCAAAGTGGTGGTGTCTCAAAGTGGTGTCTCTATTTCACTTTCTAAGAGGAACAGGACTAATGAAGATAATTTAATGTACGTAGGTTGTGACTGGCCTCACACTCCAGTACAGTAGGTGGCGCTGTATGCACCGTTGGAAGTTGGATGCGGATCCCGTCAGCCCAATCCCACAGCAGAAGAAGAATGATCCAGTTGGGTTGTGAAAGATGGAGGAAAATGAGGCTTAGTTTGAAACTGCTAGAGAGTCGGGTGAAGATAATAACACAGAGAATGAGAGGGAATGGGTTACAATGGCAAAGAAGAAGGAAAACAAGAGAAGTAAAGCTGTGGTGGACAATAGGAAACCCCTAGACTCAGTTTTAGTCGGAATGAGGTGTGGTGGACCAATGTGACCTGGGAAATCCGTTTAACATCTCGAGGAACATTTGGAATGTGTTGGAGGAAAGTGTGGAGTTGGTGAGTTACAAGAAGCCATCTTATTTAGATTTTTTGTGTGTCTGCGGAGTAGAAGAAGCGCTTGTAAGCCTCAAAAAGATATCAGAGTGGAACGTTTCCTGTATTGTTTTTTGAAGCAGGGTGCTCATCAAGGGGGTTATTTCTGGGGTGTCTCAAGAAGTAAAGGCAGAGGATTGAACCTTTCTAGGGCAACATTCCGCTGAAAAGACAGCGCGCGAAATTCGAAAATATTTTGGGGAAATATGTAACTTTCATTAACAAGTCCAATGAAAGATACACTTCTTGTTAAAACTTCTTCGGGGGCAGCATTTTCACTTTTGGATAAATAGCGTTCCCAAATTCAACATCCTGCTACTCATCCCCAGAAAAGATAAGATAAGATATGAATATTATTAGTATATTTGGATAGAAAACACTCTGAAGTTTCTAAAACTGTTTGAATCATGTCTGTGAATATAACAGAACTTATGTAGCAGGCAAAACCCCGAGGACTAACCATTCAGATTGTTTTTTTTTGAGGTCACTGTCTATTCAATGAATTTTCATTGGAAAACCAGATTTCTCAGGGACCTTCTTGCAGTTCCTACCGCTTCCACTGGATGTCACCAGTCTTTAGAAATTGGTTGAGGTTATTCCTTTGTGTAATGAAGTACGGCCATCTTGAACAAGTGTCACGACATGTGTACTGTTTGATAGAGGCGCAAGACCAGAAAGTCTTCCTGTATTGAACACAGATCATCCCGTCTTCAATTTTAGCGATTATTTACGTTTAATTAAAAATACCTAAAGTTGTATTGCAAAAGTAGTTTGAAATGTTTTGGCAAAGTTTACAGGTAACTTTTGACATATTTTGTAGTGACGTTGGTCAAGTTGGAACCAGTGTTTGTCTGGATCAAACGCGCCAAATAAATGGACATTTTGGATATATATGGACGGAATTAATCGAACAAAAGGACCATTTGTGATGTTTATGGGACATATTGGAATGCCAACAAAAGAAGCTCGTCAAAGGTAAGGCATGATTTATATTATATTTTATTTCTGCGTTTTGTGTCGCGCCTGCAGAGTTGAAATATGCTTCTCTCATTGTTTACTGTTGTGCTATCATCAGATAATAGCATCTTATGCTTTTGCCAAAACGCCTTTTTTGAAATCTGACATGTTGGCTGGATTCACAACGAGTGTAGCTTTAATTTGGTATCTTAAATGTGTGATGTAATGACTCAGGCACGCCTGTTAACCCAGAGAGGTTAACAGGCGTGCCTCGTTAATTTGTACAATTTATTTCCTTTTTAAATACATTTGAGCCAATCAGTCGTGTTGTGACAAGGGTGTTATACAGAATATTGCCCTATTTGGTAGTATTTATATATAAATAAAATAAGTAATGCTTTTAAGAATGATTCCCTGCTACATTCCAAGATAACCAACCGACAGCTCAAGACTAAACTTTACTCACGTCATCCTTGTGGTATTGAGAGATAATCATGGTAATGCTCTGTGATTGCACCTAAAGGACGATGGGGTTTTCAGTCCAACCCTCTTCCTGGAGATCTACTGTCCTGTAAGTTTTCAGTCCAACCCTAATTTAGCATATCTGATTCAGCTCGTTTAGTTCTTGTTGAGCAGCTAATTTGTCATGTTTTGTCTTATATTGTCTTGTCATTTTGCTTTTCCTTCTGTTCGTTTCCCCCTGCTGGTCTTGTTAGGTTCGTTCCCCTTTTTCTCTCTCCCTCCCTCTCTCTCTTCTCTCTATCGTTCCGTTCCTGCTCCCAGCTGTTCCTATTCCCCTAATCAATCATTTAGTCTTCCCACACCTGTTCCCTATCTTTTCCCCTGATTAGAGTCCCTATTTCTCCCCTTGTTTTCCGTTTCTGTCCTGTCGGATCCTTGTATATTGTTCACCGTGCTGTGTCTTTGTATCGCCCTGTCGTGTCGTGTTTCCCTCAGATGCTGCGTGGTGAGCAGGTGTCTGAGTCTGCTACGGTCAAGTGCCTTCCCGAGGCAACCTGCAGTTTATGATCGAGTCTCCAGTCTGTTCTCGTCATTACGAGTGTAATTGTTCTTTATGCTTTATTTACAGCTCCGATTTGTCTAGGAGTATTGAATATTTACTTTACTGGATTAAAGACTCTGTTTTCGCCAAGTCGCTTTTGGGTCCTCATTCACCTGCATAACAGAAGGATCCGACCAAAGAATGGACCCAGCGACTACAGACGCTCGTAACACTGCCGTCGAGATCCAAGGAGCCATGCTCGGCAGACACGAGCAGGAATTGTCTGCTGCTCGTCATGCCATGGAGAACCTGGCCGCTCAGGTTTCCGACCTCTCTGGACAGTTCCAGCGTCTTCGTCTCGTGCCACCTGTTACTTCCTGGTCTGCCGAGCCTCCGGAACCTAGGGTTAATAACCCACCTTGCTACTCCGGGCAGCCCACGGAGTGCCGCTCCTTTCTCACCCAGTGTGATATTGTGTTCTCTCTCCAACCCAACACATACTCTAGAGAGAGAGCTCGGGTTGCTTACGTCATTTCACTCCTTACTGGCCGGGCTCGAGAGTGGGGCACAGCTATCTGGGAGGCAAGGGCTGATTGTTCTAACAATTACCAGAACTTTAAAGAGGAGATGATTCGGGTTTTTGACCGTTCAGTTTTTGGTAGGGAGGCTTCTAGGGCCCTGGCTTCCCTATGCCAAGGTGATCGATCCATAACGGATTACTCTATAGAGTTTTGCACTCTTGCTGCCTCTAGTGACTGGAACGAGCCGGCGCTGCTCGCTCGTTTTCTGGAGGGACTCCACGCAGTGGTTAAAGATGAGATTCTCTCCCGGGAGGTTCCTTCCAGTGTGGACTCTTTGATTGCTCTCACCATCCGCATAGAACGACGGGTAGATCTTCGTCACCAAGCTCGTGGAAGAGAGCTCGCGTCAACGGTGTTTCCCTGCTCCGCATTGCAACCATCTCCCTCCTCTGGCTCAGAGACTGAGCCCATGCAGCTGGGAGGTATTCGCATCTCGACTAAGGAGAGGGAACGGAGGATCACCAACCGCCTGTGCCTCTATTGCGGACTTGATGGACATTTTGTCAATTCATGTCCAGTAAAAGCCAGAGCTCATCAGTAAGCGGAGGGCTACTGGTGAGCGCTACTACTCAGGTCTCTCCATCTAGATCCTGTACTACTATGTCGGTCCATCTACGCTGGACCGGTTCGGGTGCTACATGCAGTGCCTTGATGAACTCTGGGGCTGAGGGTTGTTTCATGGACGAAGCATGGGCTCGGAAACATGACATTCCTTTCAGACAGTTAGACAAGCCTACGCCCATGTTCGCCTTAGATGGTAGTCATCTTCCCAGTATCAGATTTGAGACACTACCTTTAACCCTCACAGTATCTGGTAACCACAGTGAGACTATTTCTTTTTTGATTTTTCGTTCACCTTTTACACCTGTTGTTTTGGGTCATCCCTGGCTAGTATGTCATAATCCTTCTATTAATTGGTCTAGTAATTCTATCCTATCCTGGAACGTTTCTTGTCATGTGAAGTGTTTAATGTCTGCCATCCCTCCCATTTCTTCTGTCCCCACTTCTCAGGAGGAACCTGGCGATTTGACAGGAGTGCCGGAGGAATATCATGATCTGCGCACGGTCTTCAGTCGGTCCCGAGCCAACTCCCTTCCTCCTCACCGGTCGTATGATTGTAGTATTGATCTCCTTCCGGGGACCACTCCTCCTCGGGGTAGACTATACTCTCTGTCGGCTCCCGAACGTAAGACTCTCGAGGATTATTTGTCTGTGTCTCTTGACGCCGGTACCATAGTTCCTTCTTCCTCTCCGGCCGGGGCGGGGTTTTTTTTTGTTAAGAAAAAGGACGGTACTCTGCGCCCCTGCGTGGATTATCGAGGGCTGAATGACATAACGGTTAAGAATCGTTATCCGCTTCCCCTTATGTCATCAGCCTTCGAGATTCTGCAGGGAGCCTGGTGCTTTACTAAGTTGGACCTTCGTAACGATTACCATCTCGTGCGCATCAGAGAGGGGGACGAGTGGAAAACGGCGTTTAACACTCCGTTAGGGCATTTTGAGTACCGGGTTCTGCCGTTTGGTCTCGCCAATGCGCCAGCTGTTTTTCAGGCATTAGTTAATGATGTTCTGAGAGACATGCTGAACATCTTTGTTTTTGTCTACCTTGACGATATCCTGATTTTTTCACCGTCACTCGAGATTCATGTTCAGCACGTTCGACGTGTTCTCCAGCGCCTTTTAGAGAATTGTCTCTACGTGAAGGCTGAGAAGTGCTCTTTTCATGTCTCCTCCGTTACTTTTCTCGGTTCCGTTATTTCCGCTGAAGGCATTCAGATGGATTCCGCTAAGGTCCAAGCTGTCAGTGAGTGGCCCGTTCCAAGGTCACGTGTCGAGTTGCAGCGCTTTCTAGGTTTCGCTAATTTCTATCGGCGTTTCATTCGTAATTTCGGTCAAGTTGCTGCCCCTCTCACAGCTCTTACTTCTGTCAAGACGTGTTTTAAGTGGTCCGGTTCCGCCCAGGGAGCTTTTGATCTTCTAAAAGAACGTTTTACGTCCGCTCCTATCCTCGTTACTCCTGACGTCACTAGACAATTCATTGTCGAGGTTGACGCTTCAGAGGTAGGCGTGGGAGCCATTCTATCCCAGCGCTTCCAGTCTGACGATAAGGTTCATCCTTGCGCTTATTTTTCTCATCGCCTGTCGCCATCTGAACGCAACTATGATGTGGGTAACCGTGAACTGCTCGCCATCCGCTTAGCCCTAGGCGAATGGCGACAGTGGTTGGAGGGGGCGACCGTTCCTTTTGTCGTTTGGACAGACCATAAGAACCTTGAGTACATCCGTTCTGCCAAACGACTTAATGCTCGTCAAGCTCGTTGGGCGTTGTTTTTCGCTCGTTTCGAGTTTGTGATTTCTTACCGTCCGGGTAGCAAGAACACCAAGCCTGATGCCTTATCCCGTCTTTTTAGTTCTTCTGTGGCTTCTACTGATCCCGAGGGGATTCTTCCTTATGGGCGTGTTGTCGGGTTGACAGTCTGGGGAATTGAAAGACAGGTTAAGCAGGCACTCACGCACACTGCGTCGCCGCGCGCTTGTCCTAGTAACCTTCTTTTCGTTCCTGTTTCCACTCGTCTGGCTGTTCTTCAGTGGGCTCACTCTGCCAAGTTAGCTGGTCATCCCGGTGTTCGAGGCACTCTTGCTTCTATTCACCAGCGCTTTTGGTGGCCATCTCAGGAGCGTGACACGCGCCGTTTCGTGGCTGCTTGTTCGGACTGCGCGCAGACTAAGTCAGGTAACTCTCCTCCTGCCGGTCGTCTCAGACCGCTCCCCATTCCTTCTCGACCATGGTCTCACATCGCCCTAGACTTCATTACCGGTCTGCCTTTGTCTGCGGGGAAGACTGTGATTCTTACGGTTGTCGATAGGTTCTCTAAGGCGGCACATTTCATTCCCCTGGCTAAACTTCCTTCCGCTAAGGAGACGGCACAAATCATCATCGAGAATGTGTTCAGAATTCATGGCCTCCCGTTAGACGCCGTTTCAGACAGAGGCCCGCAATTCACGTCACAGTTTTGGAGGGAGTTCTGTCGTTTGATTGGTGCGTCCGTCAGTCTCTCTTCCGGGTTTCATCCCCAGTCTAACGGTCAAGCAGAGAGGGCCAATCAGACGATTGGTCGCATACTACGCAGCCTTTCTTTCAGAAACCCTGCGTCTTGGGCAGAACAGCTCCCCTGGGCAGAATACGCTCACAACTCGCTTCCTTCGTCTGCTACCGGGTTATCTCCGTTTCAGAGTAGTCTGGGTTACCAGCCTCCTCTGTTCTCATCCCAGCTTGCCGAGTCCAGCGTTCCCTCCGCTCAAGCGTTTGTCCAACGTTGTGAGCGCACCTGGAGGAGGGTGAGGTCTGCACTTTGCCGTTACAGGGCACAGACTGTGAGAGCCGCCAATAAACGTAGGATTAAGAGTCCAAGGTATTGTTGCGGCCAGAGAGTGTGGCTTTCCACTCGCAACCTTCCTCTTACGACAGCTTCTCGTAAGTTGACTCCGCGGTTCATTGGTCCGTTCCGTGTCTCCCAGGTCGTCAATCCTGTCGCTGTGCGACTGCTTCTTCCGCGACATCTTCGTCGCGTCCATCCTGTCTTCCATGTCTCCTGTGTCAAGCCCTTTCTTCGCACCCCGTTCGTCTTCCCTCCCCCTCCCGTCCTTGTCGAGAGCGCACCTATTTACAAGGTATGTAGGATCATGGACATGCGTTCTCGGGGACGGGGTCACCAATACTTAGTGGATTGGGAGGGTTACGGTCCTGAGGAGAGGAGTTGGGTTCCGTCTCGGGACGTGCTGGACCGTTCACTGATTGATGATTTCCTCCGTTGCCGCCAGGATTCCTCCTCGAGTGCGCCAGGAGGCACTCGGTGAGTGGGGGGGTACTGTCATGTTTTGTCTTATATTGTCTTGTCATTTTGCTTTTCCTTCTGTTCGTTTTCCCCCTGCTGGTCTTGTTAGGTTCGTTCCCCTTTTTCTCTCTCCCTCCCTCTCTCTCTTCTCTCTATCGTTCCGTTCCTGCTCCCAGCTGTTCCTATTCCCCTAATCAATCATTTAGTCTTCCCACACCTGTTCCCTATCTTTTCCCCTGATTAGAGTCCCTATTTCTCCCCTTGTTTTCCATTTCTGTCCTGTCGGATCCTTGTATATTGTTCACCGTGCTGTGTCTTTGTATCGCCCTGTCGTGTCGTGTTTCCCTCAGATGCTGCGTGGTGAGCAGGTGTCTGAGTCTGCTACGGTCAAGTGCCTTCCCGAGGCAACCTGCAGTTTATGATCGAGTCTCCAGTCTGTTCTCGTCATTACGAGTGGAATTGTTCTTTATGCTTTATTTACCGCTCCGATTTGTCTAGGAGTATTGAATATTTACTTTACTGGATTAAAGACTCTGTTTTCGCCAAGTCGCTTTTGGGTCCTCATTCACCTGCATAACATAATTAGTAGAATCAGGTGTGTTAAATTAGGGTTGGACTGAAAACCCACAGGACGGTAGATCTCCAGGAAGAGGGTTGGACTGAAAACCCACAGGACGGTAGATCTCCAGGAAGAGGGTTGGACTGAGAACCCACAGGACGGTCGATATCCAGGAAGAGGGTTGGACTGAAAACCCACAGGACGGTCGATATCCAGGAAGAGGGTTGGACTGAAAACCCACAGAACTGTAGATCTCCAGGAAGAGTTTTTTTTTTTTCACCTTTATTTAACCAGGTAGGCTAGTTGAGAACAAGTTCTCATTTGCAACTGCGACCTGGCCAAGATAAAGCATAGCAGTGTGAACAGACAACACAGAGTTACACATGGAATAAACAATTAGCAAGTCAATAACACAGGAGATAAAAAAGAGAGTCTATATACAATGTGTGCAAAAGGCATGAGGAGGTAGGCGAATAATTACAATTTTGCAGATTAACACTGGAGTGATAAATGATCAGATGGTCATGTACAGGTAGAGATATTGGTGTGCAAAAGAACAGAAAAGTAAATAAATAAAAACAGTATTGGGATGAGGTAGGTGAAAATGGGTGGGCTATTTACCAATAGACTATGTACAGCTGCAGCGATCGGTTAGCTGCTCAGATAGCTGATGTTTGAAGTTGGTGAGGGAGATAAGTCTCCAACTTCAGCGATCTTTGCAATTCATTCCAGTCACAGGCAGCAGTGTACTGGAACGAAAGACGGCCAAATGAGGTGTTGGCTTTAGGGATGATCAATGAGATACACCTGCTGGAGCGCGTGCTACGGGTGGGTGTTGCCATCGTGACCAGTGAACTGAGATAAGGCGGAGCTTTACCTAGCATGGACTTGTAGATAACCTGGAGCCAGTGGGTCTGGCGACAAATATGTAGCGAGGGCCAGCCGACTAGAGCGTACAGGTCGCAGTGTTGGGTGGTATAAGGTGCTTTAGTAACAAAACGGATGGCACTGTGATAAACTGCATCCAGTTTGCTGAGTAGAGTATTGGAAGCTATTTTGGAGATGACATCGCCGAAGTCGAGGATCGGTAGGTAGTCAGTTTTACTAGGGTAAGTTTGGCGGCGTGAGTGAAGGAGGCTTTGTTGCGGAATAGAAAGCCGAGTCTAGATTTGATTTTAGATTGGAGATGTTTGATATGAGTCTGGAAGGAGAGTTTACAGTCTAGCCAGACACCGAGGTACTTATAGATGTCCACATATTCTAGGTCGGAACCATCCAGGGTGGTGATGCTAGCCCGGCGTGCGGGTGCAGGCAGCGAACAGTTGAAAAGCATGCATTTGGTTTTACTAGCGTTTAAGAGCATTTGGAGGCCACTGAAGGAGTGTTGTATGGCATTGAAGCTCGTTTGGAAGTTAGCTAGCACAGTGTTCTTATCTAAAATGGTGAGGACGTTACTTTTAAAGAATGACCAGGCATCCTCAACTGACGGGATGAGGTCAATATCCTTCCAGGATACCCGGGGCAGGTCGATTAGAAAGGCCTGTTCACAGAAGTGTTTTAGGGAGCGTTTGACAGTGATGAGGGGTGGTCGTTTGACTGCGGATCCATAGCGGATGCAGGCAATGATCGCTGAGATCCTGATTGAAGACAGCGGAGGTGTATTTGGAGGGCCAGTTGGTCAGGATGACATCTATGAGGGTGCCCTTGTTTACAGATTTAGCGCTGTACCTGGTGGGTTCCTTGATGATTTGTGTGAGATTGAGGGCATCTAGCTTAGATTGTAGGACTGCCGGGGTGTTAAGCATATCCCAGTTTAGGTCACCTAACAGAACAAACTCTGAAGCTAGATGGGGGGCGATCAATTCACAAATGGTGTCCAGGGCACAGCTGGGAGCTGAGGGGGGTCGGTAGCAGGCGGCAACAGTGAGAGACTTATTTCTGGAGAGAGTCATTTTTAAAATTAGTAGTTCAAACTGTTTGGGTATGGACCTGGAAAGTATGACATTACTTTGCAGGCTATCTCTGCAGTAGACAGAACTGCCAAAGGGGGAGGAGTTGCAATCTTGACGGAAAATGTTATAGTTGAGTATGGAAATCTCAGAATTTTTGGTGGCCTTCCTGAGCCAGGATTCAGACACGGCAAGGACAGCAGGGTTAGCAGAGTGTGCTAAAGCAGTGAGTAAAACAAACTTAGGGAGGAGGCTTCTGATGTTGACATACATGAAACCAAGGCTTTTTCGGTTGGACCGAAAACCCACAGGACGGTAGATCTCCAGGAAGAGGGTTGGACTGAAAACCCACAGGACGGTAGATCTCCAGGTTGAGGGTTGGACTGAAAACCCACAGGACGGTAGATCTCCAGGAAGAGGGTTGGGCAGCCCTGCTCTATATGAATGGTAACAGCTCTATCAAACTAGACTTTTTCTGTAGGGCTTTGAAGATTCTCTATACGATTGATAATAGCTCTATCAAACTGGACTTTTTGTTATTTGCGTTAAAGAGAGGAACCAGGCAAGGTTGTCCCATCTCACCGTATCTGTTTTTATTAGTTACCCAGCTTTTTACAAATGCTATTAACAATAGTCCTGTAGTAGGTATTTCCATAGCAAATAGATGTATATAAGCGAGCTGGCTGACGATACTACACTTTTTAACATCAATTGGATAAGACAATTCCTAGGAAGACCCTCTGAAGTTAACTTCCATTACCCCGGTTGACTCATCAATATACCTGATCCTCAGAACTTACCTTCCATTAGCCCTGCTGACTCATCAGTTGGACAGATTGGTTTTTCTTTTGGTCCATGCAATAACAGAGCTATATGTGCCTTGTTTCAACAGGATGTTGTATCTATATACTTTATGTTTGGTTGATAATATCTGTTGGAAAAAAGTTTGCATGTTGCCTCACACATACCTGTCATGCAGGTGAAAGAGGACCCAAAAGCGACTTGGCGAAAACAGAGTCTTTAATCCAGTAAGGTAAATACAATCAAAAAACACAACTTTCACTCGAAATGACGAGGACAAACTGGTGACTCGATCTTGAACAGCAGGTGAACAGCAGGTTGCCTCGGGAAGGCACTTGAACCAAACAGACTCAGACACCTGCTCACCACGCAGCATCTGAGGAAAACACGACACGACAGGGCGATACACAAACACAGCACGGTGAATTCTAGACAAGGAACCGACAGGGCAGAAACGAATAACAAGGAGAGAAATAGGGACTCTAATCAGGGAAAAGGATCGGGAACAGGTGTGGGAAGACTAAATGATTGATTAGGGGAATAGGAACAGCTGGGAGCAGGAACGGAACGATAGAGAGAAGAGAGAGCGGGAGAGTGAGAGAGGGAGGGGGAGAGAGAGGGATAGAAAGAGGGAAAGAACCTAATAAGACCAGCAGAGGGAAACGAATAGAAGGAGAAGAACAGGGACAAGGCATGATAATCAATGACAAAACATGACAGTACCCCCCACTCACCGAGCGCCTCCTGGCGCACTCGAGGAGGAATCCTGGCGGCAACGGAGGAAATCATCAATGAGTGAACGGTCCAGCACGTCCCGAGAGGAACCCAACTCCTCTCCTCAGGACCGTAACCCTCCCAATCCACTAAGTATTGGTGACCCCGTCCCCGAGAACGCATGTCCATGATCTTATGTACCTTGTAAATAGGTGCGCTCTCGACAAGGACGGGAGGGGGAAGGAAGACGAACGGGGTGCGAAGAAAGGGCTTGACACAGGAGACATGGAAGACAGGATGGACGCGACGAAGATGTCGCGGAAGAAGCAGTCGCACAGCGAGGATTGACGACCTGGGAGACACGGAACGGACCAATGAACCGCGGAGTCAACTTATGAGAAGCTGTCGTAAGAGGAAGGTTGCGAGTGGAAAGCCACACTCTCTGGCCGCAACAATACCTTGGACTCTTAATCCTGCGTTTATTGGCGGCTCTCACAGTCTGTGCCCTGTAACGGCAAAGTGCAGACCTCACCCTCCTCCAGGTGCGCTCACAACGTTGGACAAACGCTTGAGCGGAGGGAACGCTGGACTCGGCAAGCTGGGATGAGAACAGAGGAGGCTGGTAACCCAGACTACTCTGAAACGGAGATAAACCGGTAGCAGACGAAGGAAGCGAATTGTGAGCGTATTCTGCCCAGGGGAGCTGTTCTGCCCAAGACGCAGGGTTTCTGAAAGAAAGGCTGCGTAGTATGCGACCAATCGTCTGATTGGCCCTCTCTGCTTGACCGTTAGACTGGGGATGAAACCCGGAAGAGAGACTGACGGACGCACCAATCAAACGACAGAACTCCCTCCAAAACTGTGACGTGAATTGCGGGCCTCTGTCTGAAACGGCGTCTAACGGGAGGCCATGAATTCTGAATACATTCTCGATAATGATTTGTGCCGTCTCCTTAGCGGAAGGAAGTTTAGCGAGGGGAATGAAATGTGCCGCCTTAGAGAACCTATCGACAACCGTAAGAATCACAGTCTTCCCCGCAGACAAAGGCAGACCGGTAATGAAGTCTAGGGCGATGTGAGACCATGGTCGAGAAGGAATGGGGAGCGGTCTGAGACGACCGGCAGGAGGAGAGTTACCCGACTTAGTCTGCGCGCAGTCCGAACAAGCAGCCACGAAACGGCGCGTGTCACGCTCCTGAGTCGGCCACCAAAAGCGCTGGCGAATAGACGCAAGAGTGCCTCGAACACCGGGATGACCAGCTAACTTGGCAGAGTGAGCCCACTGAAGAACAGCCAGACGAGTGGAAACAGGAACGAAAAGGAGGTTACTAGGACAAGCGCGCGGCGACGCAGTGTGCGTGAGTGCTTGCTTAACCTGTCTTTCAATTCCCAGACTGTTAACCCGACAACACGCCCATAAGGAAGAATCCCCTCGGGATCAGTAGAAGCCACAGAAGAACTAAACAGACGGGATAAAGCATCAGGCTTGGTGTTCTTGCTACCCGGACGGTAAGAAATCACAAACTCGAAACGAGCGAAAAACAACGCCCAACGAGCTTGACGGGCATTAAGTCGTTTGGCAGAACGGATGTACTCAAGGTTCTTATGGTCTGTCCAAACGACAAAAGGAACGGTCGCCCCCAACCACTGTCGCCATTCGCCTAGGGCTGCGGATGGCGAGCAGTTCACGGTTACCCACATCATAGTTGCGCTCAGATGGCGACAGGCGATGAGAAAAATAAGCGCAAGGATGAACCTTATCGTCAGACTGGAAGCGCTGGGATAGAATGGCTCCCACGCCTACCTCTGAAGCGTCAACCTCGACAATGAATTGTCTAGTGACGTCAGGAGTAACGAGGATAGGAGCGGACGTAAACGTTCTTTTAGAAGATCAAAAGCTCCCTGGGCGGAACCGGACCACTTAAAACACGTCTTAACAGAAGTAAGAGCTGTGAGAGGGGCAGCAACTTGACCGAAATTACGAATGAAACGCCGATAGAAATTAGCGAAACCTAAAAAGCGCTGCAACTCGACACGTGACCTTGGAACGGGCCAATCACTGACAGCTTGACCTTAGCGGAATCCATCTGAATGCCTTCAGCGGAAATAACGGAACCGAGAAAAGTAACGGAGGAGACATGAAAAGAGCACTTCTCAGCCTTTACGTAGAGACAATTCTCTAAAGGCGCTGTAGAACACGTCGAACGTGCTGAACATGAATCTCGAGTGACGGAGAAAAATCAGGATATCGTCAAGATAGACAAAAACAAAGATGTTCAGCATGTCTCTCAGAACATCATTAACTAATGCCTGAAAAACAGCTGGCGCATTGGCGAGACCAAACGGCAGAACCCGGTACTCAAAATGCCCTAACGGAGTGTTAAACGCCGTTTCCACTTCCACTCCCCCCTCTCTGATGCGCACGAGATGGTAAGCGTTACGAAGGTCCAACTTAGTAAAGCACCTGGCTCCTGCAGAATCTCGAAGGCTGATGACATAAGGGGAAGCGGAAAACGATTCTTAACCGTTATGTCATTCAGCCCTCGATAATCCACGCAGGGGCGCAGAGTACCGTCCTTCTTCTTAACAAAAGAACCCCGCCCCGGCCGGAGAGGAAGAAGGCACTATGGTACCGGCGTCAAGAGACACAGACAAATAATCCTCGAGAGCCTTACGTTCGGGAGCCGACAGAGAGTATAGTCTACCCCGAGGAGGAGTGGTCCCCGGAAGGAGATCAATACTACAATCATACGACCGGTGAGGAGGAAGGGAGTTGGCTCGGGACCGACTGAAGACCGTGCGCAGATCATGATATTCCTCCGGCACTCCTGTCAAATCGCCAGGTTCCTCCTGAGAAGTAGGGACAGAAGAAACGGGAGGGATGGCAGACATTAAACACTTCACATGACAAGAAACGTTCCAGGATAGGATAGAATTACTAGACCAATTAATAGAAGGATTATGACATACTAGCCAGGGATGACCCAAAACAACAGGTGTAAACGGTGAACGAAAATCAAAAAAGAAATAGTCTCACTGTGGTTACCAGATACTGTGAGGGTTAAAGGTAGTGTCTCAAATCTGATACTGGGAAGATGACTACCATCTAAGGCGAACATGGGCGTAGGCTTCTCTAACTCTCTGAAAGGAATGTCATGTTTCCGAACCCATGCTTCGTCCATGAAACAACCCTCAGCCCCAGAGTCTATCAAGGCACTACATGTAGCACCGAACCGGTCCAGCGTAGATGGACCGACAAAGTAGTACAGGATTTTGATGGAGAGACTTGAGTAGTTGCGCTCACCTGTAGCCCTCCGCTTACAGATGAGCTCTGGCTTTTACTGGACATGAATTAACAAAATGTCCAGCAACTCCGCAATAGAGGCACAGGCGGTTGGTGATCCTCCGTTCCCTCTCCTTAGTCGAGATGCGAATCCCTCCCAGCTGCATGGGCTCAGTCTCTGAGCCAGAGGAGGGAGATGGTTGCGATGCGGAGCAGGGAAACACCGTTGATGCGAGCTCTCTTCCACGAGCCCGGTGACGAAGATCTACCCGTCGTTCTATGCGGATGGCGAGAGCAATCAAAGAGTCCACATCTGAAGGAACCTCCCGGGAGAGAATCTCATCCTTAACCACTGCGTGGAGTCCCTCCAGAAAACGAGCGAGCAGCGCCGGCTCGTTCCACTCACTAGAGGCAGCAAGAGTGCGAAACTCAATAGAATAATCCGTTATGGACCGTTCACCTTGGCATAGGGAAGCCAGGGCCCTAGAAGCCTCCCTACCAAAAACTGAACGGTCAAAAACCCGAATCATCTCCTCTTTAAAGTTCTGGTACTTGTTAGAGCAATCAGCCCTTGCCTCCCAGATAGCTGTGCCCCATTCTCGAGCCCGGCCAGTAAGGAGTGAAATGACGTAAGCAACCCGAGCTCTCTCTAGAGTATGTGTTGGGTTGGAGAGAACACAATCTCACACTGCGTGAGAAAGGAGCGGCACTCAGTGGGCTGCCCGGAGTAGCAAGGTGGGTTATTAACCCTAGGTTCTGGAGGCTCGGCAGGCCAGGAAGTAACAGGTGGCACGAGACGAAGACTCTGGAACTGTCCAGAGAGGTCGGAAACCTGAGCGGCCAGGTTCTCCACGGCATGGCGAGCAGCAGACAATTCCTGCTCGTGTCTGCCGAGCATGGCTCCTTGGATCTCGACGGCAGTGTAACGAGCGTCTGAAGTCGCTGGGTCCATTCCTTGGTCGGTTCCTTCTGTCATGCAGGTGAAAGAGGACCCAAAAGCGACTTGGCGAAAACAGAGTCTTTAATCCAGTAAGGTAAATACAATCAAAAAACACAACTTTCACTCGAAATGACGAGGACAAACTGGTGACTCAATCTTGAACAGCAGGTGAACAGCAGGTTGCCTCGGGAAGGCACTTGAACCAAACAGACTCAGACACCTGCTCACCACGCAGCATCTGAGGAAAACACGACACGACAGGGCGATACACAAACACAGCACGGTGAATTCTAGACAAGGAACCGACAGGGCAGAAATGAATAACAAGGAGAGAAATAGGGACTCTAATCAGGGAAAAGGATCGGGAACAGGTGTGGGAAGACTAAATGATTGATTAGGGGAATAGGAACAGCTGGGAGCAGGAACGGAACGATAGAGAGAAGAGAGAGCGGGAGAGTGAGAGAGGGAGGGGGAGAGAGAGGGATAGAAAGAGGGGAAAGAACCTAATAAGACCAGCAGAGGGAAACGAATAGAAGGAGAAGAACAGGGACAAGGCATGATAATCAATGACAAAACATGACAATACCTACTTATTAACAAAGTTAAGGACGTTTCTTTAAAAGCAGAAATTGTCAATTTTGTAACGACCAACTGTCACGTTCTGACCATAGTTCTGTTATTTTATTCTTTGTTTTAGTAAGTTGGGGTGGGCAGTGTATGTTAGTTTTTGTGTTCGGCCTGGTATGATTCTCGATCAGAGGCAGGTGTCGTTAGTTGTCTCTGATTGAGAATCATACTTAGGTAGCCTTTTTCCACCTGGGTTTTGTGGGTATTTATTTCCTGTTTAGTGTTTTGTCATTCACCTTACGGGACTGTTCGTTTGTTGTTTATTGTTTTTGTTCAGTGTTCATTTTGCTTAATTAAATTATGGACACTAACCACGCTGCGTTTTGGTCCTCCGATCCTTCTCGCTACTCATAATATAAATATATAATAATAATATAATAATATATATGCCATTTAGCAGACACTTTTACTCCTCTCCTCTCTTACTCCTCTTACTCCTCCTCAGAAGAGGTGGACGAGATCCCTTACATCACCCATAAAGTGTCACACCTATGGCATTGTATAAATGTAAAGAATAAATGGTACATTTATAATGGATCACATTTTGGAAGATTTTACTGAACAAAAAAATGTACACAACATTCAACAATTTTAACTATTTTGCTCAGTTACAGTTCAAATCAGGAAATCAGTAAATAAATTCATTAGGCCCTAATATATGTATTTCACATGACTGGGCAGGGGCTCAGCCTGAGAGGGTATAGGCTGGGCCTGGCTCTCAAGTGGGTGGGCCTATCAGAATGAGTTTTTCTCCAAAAAAAGGGCTTTATTACAGACAGAAATACTCCTCGTTTTCATCAGCTGTTTTGGTGGCTGGTCTCAGACGATCCCGCAGGTGAAGAAGCCAGATGTGGAGGTCCTGGGCGTGCGTGGTTACATGTGGTCTGCGATTGGCCAGGTTGGACGTAGTGCCAAATTCTCTGAAACGACATTGGCAACAGCTCTGGTGAATTCATTGGCAACAGCTCTGGTGAATTCATTGGCAACAGCTCTGGTGAATTCATTGGCAACAGCTCTGGTGAATTCATTGGCAACAGCTCTGGTGAATTCATTGGCAACAGCTCTGGTGGACATTGCTGCAGTCAGGGACCTCAACTTGAGACATCTGTTAGAGTGGCATTTTATTGGCCCCAGCACAAGATGCACCTGTGTAATGATCCTTCTGCTTAATCAGCTTGTTGATATGCCACACCTGTCAGGTGGATGGATTATCTTGGCAAAGGAGAATTGCTCACTAACAGGGATGTAAACAACTTTTTATTCTCTATTTTGGTTAGGCCAGGGTGTGACTAGGGTGGGCATTCTATATTCTATTTTCTATGTTTTTGTCCCTTATTTTAACTTCTTGACCCACCCACCCCAATATCTTATTTTGTTTGGTCGTTTGGTAAACAAATCCAAAAGGTTGCGCCGAACGTTGGACGAAAAGTTCAAAATGTTCCGTTACAGCCCGTAGAAACATGCCAAACTAAGTATGGAATCAATCTTTAGGATGTTTTTAACATAAAACTTCATTAATGTTCCAACCGGACAATTCCTTTGTCTGTACAAATGAAGTGGAACGTAGCTACCTTTCACGTGAGCGCGCCAGACCGAGGCTGTGGCACTCTGCCAGACCGAGGCTGTGGCACTCTGCCAGACCGAGGCTGTGGCACTCTGCCAGACCGAGGCTGTGGCACTCTGCCAGACCGAGGCTGTGGCACTCTGCCAGACCACTCACTCAAAGAGCCCTTATGAGCCTCTCCTTTAGAGTAGAATCCTCACAGGTTGTAAATACTGTTGACATCTAGTGGAAGCCTTGGGAAGTGAAACATAACTCATATCCCACAGTATCTTCAATGGGGGCTGAGTTGAAAAACTACAAACCTCAGATTTCCCACTTCCTGGTTGGATTTTTTTCTCAGGTTTTTGCCTGCCATATGAGTCCTGTTATACTCACAGACATCATTCAAACAGTTTTAGAAACATCAGAGTGTTTTCTATCCAAATTCACTAATTATATGCATATTCTAGCTTTTATGGCTGAGTAGCAGGCAGCTTAATTTTGGCATGTTTTTCATCCAAGCTACCCAATACTGCCCCAATACTGAGTCTGTAATTTGCAGTCTAATGATCATGATCTTTTCGTCAAAGAAGTTCATGCATTTACCACTGCTGAAGTGAAAGCCATCCTCTCTTGGGGAATGCTGCTTTTTAGTTAGCTTTGCGACAGTATCAAAAATACATGTTGGATTGTTCTTATTCTCCTCAATTAGGTTGGAAAAATAGGATGATCGAGCAGCAGTAAGGGCTCTTCGGTACTGCACGGTACTGTCTTTCCAAGCTAGTCGGAAGACTTCCAGTTTGGTGTAGCAGCAGTGAGGGCTCTTCGGTACTGCACGGTACTGTCTTTCCAAGCTAGTCGGAAGACTTCCAGTTTGGTGGAGCACCATTTCCATTCCAATTTTCTGGAAGCTTGCTTCAGGGCCTGGGTATTTTCTGGAAGCTTGCTTCATGGCCTGGGTATTTTCTGGAAGCTTGCTTCAGGGCCCGGGTATTTTCTGTATACCAGGTTTCTTCCAACAAATGTTTGTTTTTAGGGATGCGACTGCGTCTACGGTATTGCGCAAGGTTACATATAGTTCCTCCCTTGGGTGGGTAACCCGATTTATGTACTTTGGGTAGGTGGAGGGAGTCTGCAAGGGCATCTAGGAATGCCCTTTGGGTTGTCTGAGAGTTTATAGGCTCTGTATATGATCCTTATTTGTTGTGATTGCAAATGCAATAAAATGGTGGTCTGATTATGAGGAAAAACTTTAAGATCCACAATATTTATTCAACGGGACAAAACTAGGTCCAGAGTATGACTGTGGCAGTGAGTAGGTTCGGAGACATGTTGGACAAAACCCACTGAGTCGATGATGGCTCCGAAAGCCTTTTGGAGTGGGTCTGTGGACTTCTCCATGTTCATATTAAAGTCCCCAAAAATTAGAATATTATCTGCCATGACTACAAGGTCCAATAGTAATTCAGGGAACTCAGTGAGGAACGGCCCAGGAGGCCTGTAAACAGTATTGAGTAGGCTGCATAGATTTCATGATATGGTTCCTTGTGTAACCAGGAGGAGAGGCCTCATTTAACACAGTAAATTCATCAGGCTTAAGCCATGTTTCAGTCAGGCCAATCACATCAAGATTATGATCAGTGATTAGTTCATTGACTATAACTGCCTTGGAAGTGAGGGATCTAACATTAAGAAGCCCTATTTTGAAATGTGAGATAACAGAACACAATCTCTTTCAATAATGGCAGGAATGAGGGAGGTCTTTATTCCAATGAGATTGCTAAATCGAACACCGCCATGTTTAGTTTTGTACAACCTAGATCGAGGCACAGACACGGTCTCAATGGGGATAGCTGAGCTGACGACACCGACTGTGCTAGTGGCAGACTCCATTAAGCTGGCAGGCTTGCTAACAGCCTGGCTAACAGCCTGCTGCCTGGCCTGCACCCTATCTCATTGTGGAGCTAGGGGAGTTAGAGCCCTGTCTATGTTCGTAGATAAGATGAGAGCACCCCTCCAGCTAGGATGGAGTCCAATACTCCTCAACAGGCCAGGCTTGGTCCTGTTTGTGGGTGAGTCCCAGAATGAGGGCCAATAATCTACAAATTCTATCATTTGGGAGGGGCAGAAAACAGTTTTCAACCAACGATTGAGTTGACTGCTGTAGAGCTCATCATTCCCCCAATTACTCGATGCCAACACAACTTTCTAACTGATTTGCATGCTGAAGCAATTTATGGGGCGTCAGGTAGCCTAGTGGTTAGAGAGTTGGACTGATAACCGGAAGGTTGCAATATCAAATCGCCTAGCTGACAAGGAACAATTCTGTCGTTAACAAGACAGTTAACCCACTGTTCCTAGGCCGCCATTGAAAAGAAGAATGTGTTCTTAATGTTGTGTTTGTTGACCTCTGACTGTTTCATCCTAGCATCGTTGGTGCCGACGTGGATAACAATATCTCTCTACACCTGCCAGCCTTAGCCAGTGCCATCTTCAGATTAGGCTTAATGTCGGTAGCCCTGCCCCCTGGGTAACAGTGTATGATTTGTTTTAAGTCTAATACTGTGGATAATGGGGGCGACCAATGACTAGGGTTTTCAATTTGTCAGTGCTAATGGTGGGAGGCTCGGAGGATCAGACCCAGTCACGAGTGGAGGAGAGACCAGAGAAGACTCGGACTCTGATCGCCTCTTCTAGAGAGCCAACGTCCAGGAGGCTGAGGAGAAGCTGATTTTGGCCTCTTCTAGAGAGCCAACGTCCAGGAGGCTGAGGAGAAGCTGATTTTGGCCTCTACTAGAGAGCCAACGTCCAGGAGGCTGAGGAGAAGCTGTCTTTGGCCTCCTCTAGAGAGCCAACGTCCAGGAGGCTGAGGAGAAGCTGTCTTTGGCCTCCTCTAGAGAGCCAACGTCCAGGAGGCTGAGGAGAAGCTGATTTTGGCCTCCTCTAGAGAGCCAGAGTCAAGGAGGCTGAGGCTACAGACATATTGATGTTGCTATAGCTACAACTACAGGCATATTGATATTGCTATAGCTACAACTATAGGCATATTGATGTTGCTATAGCTATAACTATAGGCATATTGATGTTGCTATAGCTACAACTATAGGCATATTGATGTTGCCATAGCTACGACTATAGGCATATTGATGTTGCTATAGCTACAACTATAGACATATTGATGTTGCTATAGCTACAACTACAGGCATATTGATATTGCTATAGCTACAACTATAGGCATATTGATGTTGCTATAGCTATAACTATAGGCATATTGATGTTGCTATAGCTACAACTATAGGCATATTGATGTTGCCATAGCTACAACTATAGGCATATTGATGTTGCCATAGCTACAACTATAGGCATATTGATGTTGTTATAGCTACAACTATAGGCATATTGATGTTGCTATAGGTACAACTGTAGGCATATTGATGTTGCTATAGCTACAACTATAGGCATATTGATGTTGCTATAGCTACAATTACAAGCATATTGATATAATTATAGCTACAACATTATGTGTCAGTGCTGATGGTGTTATAGCTACACCCATGGATCTGTACCACAATACTCAAAGGCAGTGGTACAGGGAAGCCTTATCAGATTGACAGATGAGGTGCAAAAGGAATTGAACACTGCTTCTACCTCACAAATTCAGAAACTCTTGAAGGACAGTGAAATTTGTGTTTTATATACACGATCTATACAAAAGTATGTGGACACTCCTTCAAATTAGTGGATTCGGCCATTTCAGCCAAACACATTGCTGACTGGTGTATAAAATCGAGAACACTGCTATGCAATCTTCATAGACAAACATTGGCAGTAGAATGGTATACTGAAGAGCTCAGTGACTTTCAACGTGACACGTCCAACAAGTCAGTTGGGTCAAAGTTCTGCCCTGATAGAGCTTCCCCTGTCAACTGTAGGTGCTGTTATTGTGAAGTGGAAACATCTAGGAGCAACAACGGCTCAGCCGTGAAGTGGTAGACCACACAACCTCACAGAACGGGGCCGCCGAATGCTGAAGTGCGTAGCGTGTAAAAATAGTCTGTCCTCGGTTGCAACACTCACTACCGAGTTCCAAACTGCCTCTGGAAGCAACGTCAACACAAGAACCGTTCGTCAAGGTTTCCATGGTCGAGCAGCCGCACACAGGCCTAAAGTCACCATGCGTAATGTCAAGCGTTGGCTGGAGTGGTGTAAAGCTCAACGCCATTGGAATTGCGCTGTCTGGAGGAATGAATCACGCTTCACCATCTGGCAGTCCGACGGACGAATCTGGGTTTGGCGGATGCCAGGAGAACGCTACCTGCCTCAATGCAAAGTGGCAACTGTAAAGTTTGGTGGCGGAATAATGGTCTGTGGCTGTTTTTCATGGTTCGGGCCCCTTAGTTGAAGTGAGGGGAAATATTAACGCTACAGCATACAATGACATAGTAGATGATTCTGTGCTTCCAACTTTGTGGCAACCGTTTGGGGAAGGCCCTTTCCTGTTTCAGCATGACAATGCCCCCGTTGCACAATGCATGATCCATACGAAATTATTTTTTTCAAAATGACCTGACCTCAACCACATTGAATACCTTTGAGATGAATTGGAACACCGACTGCGAGCCAGGCCTAATCACCCCCAACATCAGTGCCCGACCTCACTAATGCTCTTGTGGCTGAATGGAAGCAAGTCCCTGCAGCAATGTTCCAACATTGAGTAGACCGGCTTCCCAGAAGAGTGGAGGCTGTTATAGCAGCAATGTTCCAACATCTAGTGGAAAGCCTTCCCAGAGGAGTGGAGGCTGTTATAGCAGCAATGTTCCTACATCTAGTGGAAAGCCTTCCCATAGGAGTGGAGGCTGTTATAGCAGCAATGTTCCAACATCTAGTGGAAAGCCTTCCCAGAATAGTGGAGGCTGTTATAGCAGCAATTTTCCAACATCTAGTGGAAAGCCTTCCCAGAAGAGTGGAGGCTGTTATAGCAGCAATGTTCCAACATCTAGTGGAAAGCCTTCCCAGAAGAGTGGAGGCTGTTATAGCAGCAATGTTCCAACATCTAGTGGAAAGCCTTCCCAGAAGAGTGGAGGCTGTTATAGCAGCAATGTTCCAACATCTAGTGGAAAGCCTTCCCAGAATAGTGGAGGCTGTTATAGCAGCAATGTTCCAACATCTAGTGGAAAGCCTTCCCAGAAGAGTGGAGGCTGTTATAGCAGCAATGTTCCAACATCTAGTAGAAAGCATTCCCAGAAGAGTGGAGGCTGTTATAGCAGCAAAGGTGGGACCAACTCCATATTAATGCCTTCCCAGAAGAGTGGAGGCTGTTATAGCAGCAATGTTCCTACATCTAGTGGAAAGCCTTCCCATAGGAGTGGAGGCTGTTATAGCAGCAATGTTCCAACATCTAGTGGAAAGCCTTCCCAGAATAGTGGAGGCTGTTATAGCAGCAATTTTCCAACATCTAGTGGAAAGCCTTCCCAGAAGAGTGGAGGCTGTTATAGCAGCAATGTTCCAACATCTAGTGGAAAGCCTTCCCAGAAGAGTGGAGGCTGTTATAGCAGCAATGTTCCAACATCTAGTGGAAAGCCTTCCCAGAAGAGTGGAGGCTGTTATAGCAGCAATGTTCCAACATCTAGTGGAAAGCCTTCCCAGAATAGTGGAGGCTGTTATAGCAGCAATGTTCCAACATCTAGTGGAAAGCCTTCCCAGAATAGTGGAGGCTGTTATAGCAGCAATGTTCCAACATCTAGTAGAAAGCATTCCCAGAAGAGTGGAGGCTGTTATAGCAGCAAAGGTGGGACCAACTCCATATTAATGCCTTCCCAGAAGAGTGGAGGCTGTTATAGCAGCAATGTACCAAAATCTAGTAGAAAGCCTCCCCAGAAGAGTGGAGGCTCTTATAGCAGCAAAAGGTGGGACCAACTCCATATTAATGCCCATGACTTTGGAATGAGATGTGTGCCCACGTACTTTTGGTCTTGTAGTGTATCTTCGATTTTTGCCCACTGGTGCTGCCAAGTCATAATGCCAGGTCGCACTGGTGCTGCCAAGTCAAAATGCCAGGTCACACAGCAAAATATTTAGGAGCAAAATGTCTCCAACTAGGCAATGTATTATGTTCCTTTAGAAAAACATTTTTAAAAACTAGTTAGAGAAAATGTCCTTATGTGTGCCAGGCAGGCAGCAGAGATAATAGAAGCATCCTTCAGTAAGTGTTCACCCAGGGAATCAAATGTCCCAATCTCCACTTGCAGTATCTGATGGTTCAAGCTAAGCCACAGATCTCTCTGTTAAATCAATATTTTTTTTATTACTAACACTAAAAGCTTCTGTCACCTTCTGTCTCCACCTGTCTCTCTGATCCAACCTCCTCTCTGTGAGGAATAGCAGAACACCAGGCAATGCAGGGAAGAGTGGATTTACTCCGAGACGAAGTAGAGAGAGAATGATGATGATTGTGTGTGTGTGTGTGTGTGTGTGTGTGTGTGTGTGTGTGTGTGTGTGTGTGTGTGTGTGTGTGTGTGTGTGTGTGTGTGTGTGTGTGTGTGCGTGTGCGTGTGCGTGTGCGTGTGTGTGTTATGGACTTAAGATAAGATATGGAAACAAGATTGCATATTCTAATTGTGGACTGGATGTCAGTTATGTTTAGGGCCAAGCCTGACATTTGTTTCAGTTGTTTTTGTAAATTGAACTGTGTATATAATTATTATTCTTACATTAGTATATTATCACACTTATTATTTGGCCTATATAGTGGTCCTTCTGTAGCTCAGTTGGTAGAGCATGGTGCTTGTAACGCCAGGGTAGTGGGTTCGATCCCCGGGATCACCCATACGTAGAATGTATGCACACATGACTGTAAGTTGCTTTGGATAAAAGCGTCTGCTAAATGGCATATATTATTATTATTATATTATTCCCTAGACTCAGAGCCAGACTATATAGATCCCTGGATTCAGAGCCAGACTATATAGTTCCCTAGACTCAGAGCCAGACTATATAGATCCCTAGACTCAGAGCCAGACTACATAGTTCCCTTGCTTCAGAGCCAGACTATATAGTTCCCTAGCCTCAGAGCCAGACTACATAGTTCCCTTGCCTCAGAGCCAGACTATATAGTTCCCTAGCCTCAGAGCCAGACTATATAGTTCCCTAGACTCAGAGCCAGACCATGATCAGCTGGGGGGGGTGGCACTCTTTTTGATGCCTTATTTAGAGATGCATAAAATATTAATCTTCCACCAACAGGTACATGCCAATAATCCACATGACCAATAAACAAAGCAATTACAATGTTCTGATATAGACCGGACCAGAGCAATTTATTCGGGCAAGACTAGTCTCGCATGGCCTCTAATATCACATTGTCGTCACACCTCCCTTGGATGCCTGGAGAATGTATTACATAAAGGTTTTGAATGGTTCCCAACGGCAAGGTTTTGATTGGATGTTACATTTCAAGAACACTCCCCCACACGCCTGTTGAAGGGGGTTGGTACATGTTAGGTTCGGTACTTTTTACCGACCGGGTAGGACACATTTTGTAACAAAGTTGTTCCGTATGCTAGCTAGTTTGAGTAGTAGAAAACGTTTCGTATGCTAGCTATTTTGAGGAGAACACGTTCCGTATGCTAGCTAGTTTGAGTAGAACAGTATGCTAGCTAGTTTGAGTAGAACAGTATGCTAGCTAGTTTGAGTAGAACAGTATGCTAGCTAGTTTGCAACACTGCAGAAAATTGAAGAAAAAATGGAGGAAAAGATGGAGATAAGTGTCATTGTGTTTTGACAGAAGTGTTCTCCATACACAACATCTAGTCGATGAAAGCTTGACAAATCCTTTGCTTTATCACTCTAACTAAAGAAAATAGACGTTTTGGTGTGTCTACCTAAAGGCTATGGTAAAAGTTTAGTGTATCATTGGTATACTACTGGTATTATTTGTAAAACGAGTGTCTGATGCATGAAATCTGATAATTCTTGTGCATTTTAGTGTGTATCACTTGAAAAAAAAGAATGTTGGGCCTTCTCTTAAAATCCTTAACGCAAAACCTTCAACATTCAACCTTCAACATTCAACCTTCAACATTTATTTCACCTTTGTTTAACGAGGCAAGTCAGTTGTTACTGCTCTGACAAGGTGTTGTTACAGCTCTGACACGGTGTTGTTATGCTCTGACACGGTGTTGTTACTGCTCTGGCACGGTGTTGTAACTGCTCTGACACGGTGTTGTTACTGCTCTGACACGGTGGTGTTACTGCTCTGACGGTGTTGTTACTGCTCTGACACGGTGTTGTTACTGCTCTGACACGGTGTTGTTATTGCTCTGACATGATGTTACTGCTCTGACACAGTGTTGTTACTGCTCTGACACGGTGTTGTTACTGCTCTGACACGGTGTTGTTACTGCTCTGACACGGTGTTGTTACTTTCCCCTTTCTTACATTGTTTATAGTTTATAGTTTTAATTTTATTTTACCTTTATTTAACTTGGTAAGTCAGTTAAAGAACAAATTATTATTTAAAATGACGGCCTACCCCCCCTCCCCAGCCAAATTGTGCTCCGTCCTATGGGACTCTCAATCACTGTCGGGTGGGATACAGCCTGGAATTGAACCAGGGACTGTAGTGAGACCTCTTTTCACTGAGATGCAGCCCTTGGTGCCCTAATTACTTCTCTCGCTGTGGCATTCAGGATAAGATTGAGGGTTTCAGCACTACAGCTGAAATCAACTGTCAACGTTTTTGCTTCTGTCTGTCGAGCAGATCGTTATGATGTTTTATTGTGTAATTTCAGTTTGCTGATCCACACCACTAGTTCCTCATATACAATTTGTGCAACAGATTTATTTGGAAGTTCTGAAATCTTGGGGAGAACCTGCGTTCCAAGCAAACACCTTCTGATCAAGAAGCACACTTGCTGTATGGTTGATGTTCTCAGATCTACTTGAGATTGAGAGCTTTCCAGAAGTCTGGCTTCAGCTCACAGTCTTTGATCAAATCCCTGCATGACTGTCTGTCTGCTCTCCAATGTTCCTGCTGACTTCCTGTGTGATGTCAAACAGGAAATGAAACCTTGATGTTGGATGAGGTCTTTTGTCAGGCGCTCATGCTGTTCACAGTTCTTGCCTTGAAGACATGTGACAATTATTTCCAAAGGACTTCTAAGTCTCGGTGACTTTGTACCAGAATTAGTTGTGACCTTAAATAAAAGGAAAGTAATGTTTTAATTTTCTGAGACTATCTTGCATTAAACATTGTGTAAGTGCCACATGAAATTAGCTTTATTAATTTTCAAGGAAAGAAACTATGCACACTCAACAAAAAAAGAAACTGTCTTTCAAAGATAATTCATACAAATCCAAATATCTTCATTGTAAAGGGTTTTAACACTGTTTCCCATGCTTGTTCAATTAACCATAAACAATTAATGAACATGCACCTGTGGAACGGTCGTTAAGACACTAACAGCTTACAGACGGTAAGCAATTAAGGTCACAGTTATGAAAATGTAGGACACTAAAGAGGTCTTTCTACTGACTCTGAAAAACACCAAAATAAAGATGCCCAGGGTCCCTGCTCATCTGTGTGAATGTGCCTTAGGCAAGAAGGCTTGACTACTGCAGATATGGGCAGGGCAATAAATTGCAATGTCCGTACTGTAAGAGGCCTAAGACAGTGCTACAGGGAGACAGAACGGACAGCTGATCGTCCTCACAGTGGCAGACCACGTGTAACAACACCTGCACAGGATTGGTACATCTGAACATCACACCTGCGGGACAGGTACAGGATGACAACAACAACTGCCTGAGTTACACCAGGAAAGCACAACCCATCCATCAGTGCTCAGACTGTCCGCAATAGGCTGTGAGAGGGTGGACTGAGGGCACAAACTCACTGTTGATGGACCAGACAGGACTGGCAAAATGTGCTCTTTTCTGATTAGTCACAGTTTTGTCTCACCAGGGGGGATGGTCGCGTTTATTGTCGAGGGAATGAGCGTTACACCGAGGCCTGTACTCTGGAGCGGGATCGATTTGGAGGTGGAGGGTCCGTCATGGTCTGGGGCGGTGTGTCACAGCATCATCGGACTGAGCTTGTTGTCATTGCAGGCAATCTCAACACTGTGCGTTACAGGGAAGACATCCTCGTCCCTCATGTGGTTCCCTTCCTGCAGGCTCATTGTGTGTGTGATTTCCTGAAAGACAGGAATGTCAGTGTTCTGCAATGGCCAGCGAAGAGCCCAGACCTCAATCCCATTGAGCACGTCCGGGACCTGTTGGATCGGAGGGTGAGCGTTAGGTTCATTCCCCCCAGAAATGTCAGGGAAACTTGCAGGTGCCTTGGTGGAAGTGTGGGGTAACATCTAACAGCAAGAACTGTCAAATCTGGTGCAGTCCATGAGGAGGAGATGCACTGCAGTACTTAATGCAGCTGGTGGCCACACCAGATACTGACAGTTACTTTTGATTTTGACCCCCTTTTGATCAGGGACACATTATTCCATTTCTGTTAGTCACATGTCTGAGGAACTTGTTCAGTTTATGTCTCAGTTGTTGAATCTTGTTATGTTCATACAAATATTTACACATGTTAAGGTTGCTGAAGTTGCAGTTGACAGTGAGAGGACGTTTCTTTTTTTTTGCTGAGTTTCTAAGTTATCTAGGATACAATTGTGACTATGATGAACTGAAGATATCATTAAATATGAGAGAGCCTGTAAGACTTGTGCAACACTGTTTTTTGACAATATAAGTCTGTGAAGAGTGTAATGATTAATACTGGCATAATAAACCGAAGTTCACCTGTAGCTGCATGGTCTATTGCATTGACAACAGTTGAGCTGTAAAATAGTTATATTGTTCGAAGGTAGAGCACTTTAAATATGGCGGCTATCTGAATAAAAGATTACGACAGGAGCTATATTACCTCTTCTAGAGCCAGTGTGTAGTCCGATCGCAATAAAGACTATTTATTTTTGTAAAAGGTTATGTTTGTTCTTGTTACATTGGGTCCGGTTGCACCACAAACACGGCGGGAAGTTTGAATAAATATATATATATATATATAAATATATATAGCTCTATAATAGCTCTGGATTGATGTGCTTGGCCGGTGGTGATACATTGATAGCCTAAATGGCTAACATACAGGACAGACAGCGAAATATTTGTTCATTAATTCACAAAAAAACTCCTACTGTAAATACTGGTGTGGGTGGTGTTTTCTTTGCCATTTCAGACCAATGTCAACATCCTTCCATAAGGCAGATTGTATCATTTCAGTCCTAGTATGACCAATGTCAACATCCTTCAAGTTAGGCAGATTTTATCATTTCAGTCCTAGTATGACCAATGTCAACATCCTTCAAGTTAGGCAGATTTAATCATTTCAGTCCTAGTATGACCAATGTCAACATCCTTCAAGTTAGGCAGATTTTAATCATTTCAGTCCTAGTATGACCAATGTCAACATCCTTCCATAAGGCCGATTGGAATCATTCAAAATGGCAGTATTGAAATGTAACACAAAAATGCATGAAAGAGACATTTCTACGTATTAGAAGCATAAATAATATTTACCTGTGTTCTATTGAATCGGCCATATTTAAACTACAGAACTGGTTGATAAATGCAATTCAAAACAGAAAAGTAAAGAGTGGCATTTTGATAAATACAACTCATGAAAGGAATATTGTCCATAAATCAAAACCAACATTTAGGCAGCTTTATGAAACTAAATAAAAACCAATCTAATTACAGGTTGCCTGACAGAAAACAAAAAATGGTTTAGCAACCTAACGGCTAGAATTGTTTACAATTTACATCTCTGGTGACATCGGATAAATGTTATATTGTTTAAAAAGAGAGAGGCTTCTAAATTCATAGAGTTATTGTATAGCCTACCTGAAAAATACCAACGATTAACTAGAAACATGGAGATTTCCACTGTGTTTTCGCATACATCAAACACAATACGGAATGATTCGATTGAAGCAGTCAGTGACAAGGACAATCAACGTATTCACCTCAATTTACTCTCAGAAATGCTAAATGCTAATTAACAACAGAGAAGACCTCAGCAAGACTACAACTTCCTCCCTTCCAACTTCCTGCAGGAGGCACGTCATCTCTAGCCGACGCTGTTAGCTAGCATTCCCCAGCGCGATCAGAAACCTCCAATCCACAATGAATCCATGTTTAAACTAATTGAATAAAAGTGTTGAATTTCTTCCGTCCCCGTTCTCTGTCTTAGCTAGCCACTGACTACACTTAAGCTAGCTAGAAGTCTGGCCATGTGGAGAAGACCGCTAGAAGTCTGGCCATGTGGAGAAGACCGCTAGAAGTCTGGCCATGTGGAGAAGACCGCTAGAAGTCTGGCCATGTGGAGAAGACCGCTAGAAGTCTGGCCATGTGGAGAAGATCACTAGAAATCTGGCCATGTGAAGAAGACCACTAGAAGTCTGGCCATGTGGAGAAGGCCACTAGAAGTCTGGCCATGTGGAGAAGAACACTAGAAGTCTGGCCATGTGGAGAAGACCATGAGAAGTCTGGCCATGTGGAGAAAACCACTAGAAGTCTGGCCAAGGCAGAGCAGCACTTTATTATGGACAAACTTCTCCCCTCATCGTAGCTACTGTTGTATCAATATGTTTTGACCATGACAGTTTACAATCCAGGGTTACTACAAGCAGTTTAGTCACCTCAAGTTGCTCAATTTCTACATAATTTATTACAAGATTTAGTTGAGGTTTAGGGTTTAGTGAATGCTGTGTCGTAAATACAATACTTTTCGTTTTAGAAATATCTAGGACTAACTTATTCCTTGCCACCCATTCTGAAACTAACTGCAATTCTTTGTTAAGTGTTGGCTTGTCATTGTTTATAGACAACTATTTTTTCACCTCTTTCACACTCACTTTACAGAATTCAAAAGTACAATTGTCATCTTTCATAATTTGGTCAGATATACTCGGATGTGTAGTGTCAGTGTTTGTTGATTGCTAATCTTGCCAATAAAAAAAAAAATTAAAGTAGTTGGCAATATCTGGCATCTGATTCAATGAATGATGAAGCCAAGTTTTCCTTTTTGTTTGTTTGTTGTTGCCCTGGTACCACACTGCCAGGTCTCTGACTCCCTATAGGCTGTCTCATCCTTGTTGGTGATCAGGCCTACCACTTTCATGTCGTCTGCAAACTTAATGATGGTGTCAGAGTCATGTGCAATCGTGGGTGAACAGGGAGTACAGGAGGGGACTAAGCACGCATCCCTGAGGGGCCCCCGTCTTGAGGATTAGCGTGGTGGATGTGTTGCTGCCTATCCTCACCACCTGGGGGTGGCACGTCAGGATGTCCTGGATTCCGTTGCAGAGGGAGGTGTTCAATCCCAGGGTCCTTAGCTTAGTGATGGAGGGCACTATATTGTTAAACGCTGAGCTGTAGATGTAGAAGCACGGTGGCTAAAGAAAACTCCCTAGAAATGCTGGAATGAAGAAACCTAGAGAGGAACCAGTCCTGTTCTGGCCGTGCCAGGTGGAGATTGTAAGTGGACATGGACATTAAAGGCCAGATCGTTCTACAAGATGTTCACACGTTCATAGATGACCAGCAGGGTCACATAATAATCACAGTGGTTGTAGAGGGTGCAACAGGTCAGCACCTCAGGAGTGAGAGAGAGTGAGAGAGAGTTGAAAACAGCAGGTCTGGGACAGGTAGCACGTCCGCTGAACAGGTCAGGGTTCCATAGCCGATCATTAAGAGTATCTCTACCACTCCTGCTGTCTCTAGAGAGTTGGAAACAGCAGGTCTGGGACAGGTAGCATGTCTGGTGAACAGGTCAGGGTTCCATAGCCGCAGGCAGAACAGCGAAACTGGAGCAGCAGCACGGCCAGGTGGACTGGGGACAGCCAGGAGTCATCAGGTCAGGTAATCCTAAGGAATGGGGGGGGGGGATTAGAGGGAGCATTTGTAAGATCACACATGACACCAGATAAGACAGGAGAATTACACCAGATTGGACAGACTGACCCCAGCGCCCCGGTACATAGACAGCAGATACTGGAGGCTGAGACGGGGGGGGTCAGGTAACACTGTGCCTCATCCAAAGTTACTTTTCCATAGACCACACCAAAGGGATATTAACAGACCACTAACTTACTACCCTGATACAAGGCCGAGTACAACCCACAAAGATCTTCTACCACAGCACAAGGACAGAAAGGGAGATTACGTCAGTGACTGAACCTACTCAGGTTGAGTATATCGGGGGGAAAGCCTGGCACGACGTGAGGCACCCCTCCTAGGGATTAGCAAGCCAGTGACTCAGCCCCCGTAATAGGGTCAGATAATCCCAGTGGAGAGAAGGGGGGCAGGTCAGGCAGAGACCGCAAGGGTGGATTGTCACTCCATTGCCTTCTCGTTGACCTTCACACCCCTGGGCCAAGAGTGAGAGAATGCCAAGAGTGAGAGAATGCCAAGAGTGTGCAAAGCTGTCATCGAGGCAAAGCTATTTGAATCATCTCAAATATAAAAGGTATTTAGATTTTTTTTAACACTTTCTTTTGGTTACTACATGATTCCATGTGTTATTTAATAGTTTTAATGTCTTCACTATTATTCTACAATGTATAAAATAGTACAAATAAAGAAAAACCCTTGAATGAGTAGGTGTTGTCATGACATTGCACTCTCTGGGTGCGGGGAGCACCATCCCACCCTCTCTGCCTCCTACAACCAGGCTGCTGTGGTCAGAGAGGTTGTAAATTCCTCGGGAAGATCCTGAAGTTTCATAGAGAACAAAGGAATTTCTTCCACCTCACAGAACTTGAGGTCCGAACAACATTTATGTTCCAGAGAAGGTATAAAAGATGGGTGAAGAATCCAGCTACGAACTGGTCCGTTTGGTACAACTTGGGAAGCTCATGGGAGACAATACGGCCACATTACCACAACGCTGTTTATACAATAGCCTCAGATATGAGGCTTACATCTAATTGTTGTATGAGATGAATGAGTGAGGATGATACTGTTTGTAAAATTGTGTAATGTGATTTTGGACTGTTTAATGGAGGAAACTCCAATTCCTTTTTGAGTTTAACTAAATCAGAGGACCGCCCATAAGCACAGTTATGGGCATCCTGGGACAGGCCCTTTCTGCTCTTCCGAATAAAACCCCCACTCGGGTTTTCCATGTTTCTCTTAATTACGAGAGGACAAAGGTTGCAGACCAGCTTACTTCGATAACAAGAGGGCCAAGGTTTGAGACGATTGCTGAATCTTTTAACCATCCCACGTGGTTAAACTCTTAGACTATCGATACCGACAGAATAAGAACAAGTCTTTGATGTTAATTACTAGTCTGCAGCTAGGAATTCGGTATCATTGAACGCGTAGAACGACAACCACCGAAACACCTATCCATAATGACATGAATGAACGTCACTCTGAACTATCCATTCTAACCATGACAGAGAGAGAGAGGGAGAGAGGACGGAAACTCTCCAACAGAAACTAACTTTTCAGCAGAGATCCCGACGACACACTGAGCGTAAATATATATACTGATTGCAATTGTTCCCGAATGAGTGAGCATTCATGTGTAAAGGATTAGCATTTCAATTGTTATAATTATTAACTCTGTAGTGACTTCTCATCTGACCCCCACTCCCCTTTTGTCTAACAAGCCGCCATGCCGATTTAGCCCACTAGGGGCACATTCTCCTGTCATGCCGATTTAGCCCACTAGGGGCACATTCTCCTGTCATGCCGGTTCAGCCCACTAGGGGCACATTCTCCTTCTCATTTCTTGTAACCATATTCACTTTGTTTGTTTATGCATTTCTGTGAATTACTTAATTAGTAATAAATAAATGATTGAAGACAATTGATGTATGGATGACTCATAGTGAAGACTGGGTTCGTGCAGATAACCAACCATTTATGAAGTTTGGAAGGAGACTAACGTGAGGTAAAGTAAATAATTCATTCATTTGAAGACTAATTGATCAGATATAAAATATCTGAAAAGTTATATTAGGAAATTATAACTTTGCGATCTGAATATTTTCCTTGGTGCCCCGACTTCCTAGTTAATTACAGTTACATGTTTAATCAGTTTAATCGCGTAATACTAATTACAGAGAATCGTTAATAAAAACTAAAAGTCTTCATTTAATGATAGTAAAGACACGACAGTGTTCTAAAACTTTTGTCTTTTTTATTTATATCCGGGTCAAGATTTGGCTTTTTCAGGAGAGGCTTTATTACTGCCACTTTTAGTGAGTTTGGTCCACATCCTGAGGACAGGGAGACATTTATTATGTTCAACATACAGTGGCTGCAAAAGTATTTAAACCCCTTGGCATTTTTCCTATTTTGTTGCCTTACAACCGGGAATTAAAATATATTTTTGGGGGGCGGTTGTATCATTTGATTTAATTTGATGGGGAAAACTGAGCTGACTACACTGACTGTGCTAGGGGCAAACTCCACTAAGATGGCAGGCTGGCTAACAGCCTGGCTAACAGCCTGCTGCCTAGCCTCCACCCTATCTCATTCTGGAGCCTGAGGGGTTGTTGATAGATAAGATGAGAGCACCCCTCCAGCTAGGATAGAGTACATCACTCCTCGGCAGGCCAGGCTTGGTCCTGTTTGTGGGGGAGTACCAGAAAGAGGGTCAATTATCCACAAATTACATATTTTGGGAGTGGCAGAAAACAAACAGCGATTACGAATACAACAGCGCTGGAGGAGATCCCATAGGGAATAGGGTGCCATTTTGACCAGATCCCATAGGGAATAGGGTGCCATTTTGACCAGATCCCATAGGGAATAGGGTGCCATTTTGACCAGATCCCATAGGGAATAGGGTGCCATTTTGACCAGATCCCATAGGGAATAGGGTGCCATTTTGACCAGATCCCATAGGGAATAGGGTGCCATTTTGACCAGATCCCATAGGGAATAGGGTGCCATTTTGACCAGATCCCATAGGGAATAGGGTGCCATTTTGACCAGATCCCATAGGGAATAGGGTGCCATTTTGACCAGATCCCATAGGGAATAGGGTGCCATTTTGACCAGATCCCATAGGGAATAGGGTGCCATTTTGACCAGATCCCATAGGGAATAGGGTGCCATTTTGACCAGATCCCATAGGGAATAGGGTGCCATTTTGACCAGATCCCATAGGGAATAGGGTGCCATTTTGACCAGATCCCATAGGGAATAGGGTGCCATTTTGACCAGATCCCATAGGGAATAGGGTGCCATTTTGACCAGATCCCATAGGGAATAGGGTGCCATTTTGACCAGATCCCATAGGGAATAGGGTGCCATTTTGACCAGATCCCATAGGGAATAGGGTGCCATTTTGACCAGATCCCATAGGGAATAGGGTGCCATTTTGACCAGATCCCATAGGGAATAGGGTGCCATTTTGACCAGATCCCATAGGGAATAGGGTGCCATTTTGACCAGATCCCATAGGGAATAGGGTGCCATTTTGACCAGATCCCATAGGGAATAGGGTGCCATTTTGACCAGATCCCATAGGGAATAGGGTGCCATTTTGACCAGATCCCATAGGGAATAGGGTGCCATTTTGACCAGATCCCATAGGGAATAGGGTGCCATTTTGACCAGATCCCATAGGGAATAGGGTGCCATTTTGACCAGATCCCATAGGGAATAGGGTGCCATTTTGACCAGATCCCATAGGGAATAGGGTGCCATTTTGACCAGATCCCATAGGGAATAGGGTGCCATTTTGACCAGATCCCATAGGGAAGAGGGTGCCATTTTGACCAGATCCCATAGGGAATAGGGTGCCATTTTGACCAGATCCCATAGGGAAGAGGGTGCCATTTTGACCAGATCCCATAGGGAATAGGGTGCCATTTTGACCAGATCCCATAGGGAATAGGGTGCCATTTTGACCAGATCCCATAGGGAAGAGGGTGCCATTTTGACCAGATCCCATAGGGAAGAGGGTGCCATTTTGACCAGATCCCATAGGGAATAGGGTGCCATTTTGACCAGATCCCATAGGGAATAGGGTGCCATTTTGACCAGATCCCATAGGGAATAGGGTGCCATTTTGACCAGATCCCATAGGGAATAGGGTGCCATTTTGACCAGATCCCATAGGGAATAGGGTGCCATTTTGACCAGATCCCATAGGGAATAGGGTGCCATTTTGACCAGATCCCATAGGGAATAGGGTGCCATTTTGACCAGATCCCATAGGGAATAGGGTGCCATTTTGACCAGATCCCATAGGGAATAGGGTGCCATTTTGACCAGATCCCATAGGGAATAGGGTGCCATTTTGACCAGATCCCATAGGGAATAGGGTGCCATTTTGACCAGATCCCATAGGGAATAGGGTGCCATTTTGACCAGATCCCATAGGGAATAGGGTGCCATTTTGACCAGATCCCATAGGGAATAGGGTGCCATTTTGACCAGATCCCATAGGGAATAGGGTGCCATTTTGACCAGATCCCATAGGGAATAGGGTGCCATTTTGACCAGATCCCATAGGGAATAGGGTGCCATTTTGACCAGATCCCATAGGGAATAGGGTGCCATTTTGACCAGATCCCATAGGGAATAGGGTGCCATTTTGACCAGATCCCATAGGGAATAGGGTGCCATTTTGACCAGATCCCATAGGGAATAGGGTGCCATTTTGACCAGATCCCATAGGGAATAGGGTGCCATTTTGACCAGATCCCATAGGGAATAGGGTGCCATTTTGACCAGATCCCATAGGGAATAGGGTGCCATTTTGACCAGATCCCATAGGGAATAGGGTGCCATTTTGACCAGATCCCATAGGGAATAGGGTGCCATTTTGACCAGATCCCATAGGGAATAGGGTGCCATTTTGACCAGATCCCATAGGGAATAGGGTGCCATTTTGACCAGATCCCATAGGGAATAGGGTACCATTTTGACCAGATCCCATAGGGAATAGGGTACCATTTTGACCAGATCCCATAGGGAATAGGGTACCATTTTGACCAGATCCCATAGGGAATAGGGTACCATTTTGACCAGATCCCATAGGGAATAGGGTACCATTTTGACCAGATCCCATAGGGAATAGGGTGCCATTTTGACCAGATCCCATAGGGAATAGGGTGCCATTTTGACCAGATCCCATAGGGAATAGGGTGCCATTTTGACCAGATCCCATAGGGAATAGGGTGCCATTTTGACCAGATCCCATAGGGAATAGGGTGCCATTTTGACCAGATCCCATAGGGAATAGGGTGCCATTTTGACCAGATCCCATAGG